>NC_041390.1:4275722-4298169 GCF_002162155.2 Triticum dicoccoides | reverse complement strand
GGTCCATCTCCGGCCACACCAAGGGCTTCGTCGCACTCACTGTGAGCTTAGCCATCTTCCCCTTCCTTCCGTTCTTGCTCCCGAGCCGTGTAGCGACCTCCCGGAGCTCAACCGCACCCACCGCCGTGGAGCTCGTCGCCGACGTGCTCCCGGTTACCCTCCGACCACTCCACGGTGTCCATCATGCTCACCGTGTCACTTAGCACCTAGCTAGCCACTCCCCGAGCCTCACCGACCCCTCTAGCGTCAAGTTCGTCTTCGGCCGAACCCCGGTGGCCGCCAAAGTCGTCGCCGGCGCCAACTCCGGCCACCCCGACCCCAACGGACTCCACCAAGAGCTGCGGCTCGTCCTCAGCTCCACTCCGGTGGTCTCCGCGACCCATTTGGTGGCCAAAACAGCCAAAACCACTTCCGCCGCCGCGTCGGGCTCGCCGGCGGCTAAACGCCGGTGCAGCCGACCCGGGTTTGACCACGGGTGGGCCCTGGTTGACTCCCCTGAGTCAATGACAGGTGGGGCCCAGCCCTGTTAATTAAACAGGTTTAGTTTTAATTAAACTTTAATTAATTTAATCACCCTGACATGCGGGACCCACTGTCAGGTTTGACCCGGACGTGTTCCGTTGACCTGCTGACGTCACACTGTCGTCAGGCTGACGCAATAATTGATTTTCTGGAATTAATCTAATATAGGAAATTCCAGAATATAATTTAAATTTCAAAAATTCATAACTTTTATTCTGTAACTCCAAATCAGACAAATTATATATGAAAAATGATCAGAAAAATCCAATCTATCCATCTGTACTATGTTCATGCATGACTAAACAAGTTAACTTGATGTTTAATGCAGAACAAGGAAAAGCACTTTAAAAGGCCATGTTTGAGTTTGAAATTTGAATCTTTGATTCAAATTGGTTCAAACCCTTCTGGACTTAGTTGCATCAGCCCAACACACTCATATTGCTATGTTTCATGCATGCACCATATTGTTGCACATTGTTTGGTGAAGGTTGTGTATCGGTGTTCTTTGCGGCAGGTTCTGCCTCCGAGGAGTATCGTGATTACCCTAACGAAGAACCGTATCAGTGCATCGAACCCTCAGGCAAGCAACCAACCATTTGATCATATCGATACAATCCCATGTTCTCGCTCCTGCTCTCTTTTACTGCATTAAGACAACGCGTTTCAAACTGCTGTGTGCTACGGTAGTTGAACCCATTTCCTCTGCATGACCTGTCATTGCCATAGTAACTAGATGAAACCCACTAGCATGTGTAGGAGTTGATTGAGCCATATGTGTGTGTTGTTCCTACCTTGCTATGCCTGCTATGCTTAGAGTCGTGTCAGGTCTGGTTCATCTGGGTGATTGCTAGAGTGAAATGATTATGTCGGTAATGAGAGTGGTGTGGTGAACACGATTTGGTAAAGGTATCGATGAGAGGCCATGTAGGAGTACATGGTGGGTTGTTTCATTGAGGCCGACCTTAAGCACTGAGATCTGTATGTGTGATTTAAGATACAGCTACTACCATGCATTGGGCCCTGAAATATGACCCCGCTCGACTTCTTATTCACCCTAGCTCTCTGTCCAGGAGTTGCAAGTAGTTTCTGGTGTTTGTAGCCTACTGGAGGCCGTGGACAGCGCTGACCGTAGGGGTGGGCTGTGATGCGGTAGGTACGTGGCACGGTGTACCGAATACCCGTTAGGTATCTCGGGAACCCTGTTCACATCATTCGGGGCCGTATGGGAAACCTCGGCCGGACTCCCTGCGGATGGAACCTGGATAGGCGATAAACCTGGACTAGAGGCTTAAGTGTTTAGGTAGGTCGTGGTCTACACCCACGTCGGCTTTCGCTTGAAGTCTGCCGAGCACATGTCGTGTGCAGACGCTAAGTGGTGGAAACATGTATGAAGAAGTACACCCCTGCAGGGTTATCATGATCTATTCGAATAGCCGCGTCCGCGGTAAAGGACTACTTGGTTGCCTATACAGTTCATAGACAAGTAAATGGAAACTACTAAAAGCCTCAAGATAAGTGTGAGTGCCGAGGATGGCTCTTCCGTAGGAAGACGGAGGTGGATTCTCGGTAGTGTATTGAATTGGTGAGTAGTGGACTCGTGTACGCAAAACCATTTCAAGTTGGAGTCTCGTAGGTTAGCCTAGCCAAGAGTCAAAGCTGGCTTGCTGCAATAACTCCACCAACCCTTCTTGATAATATGCATGTATGTAGGATCTGATGTAAGTCTTGCTGAGTACCTTTGTACTCATGTTGCTATAATTTACATTTTTACAGAAGACGCTGCAACCCCTTCTGATGGGTTCTACATAGACGTTGACATCAATGAGTAGGCTAAGGCCCAGGTGGTGATCCTGAGCTTGTGAAGGACCACGTAGTATAGCTAGGCTTTCCAAGCCTCTTTTATTTTACTAGTTGTCTGTACTCAGACAAGTTACTTCCGCTGCTGGTTTGTATGACTGTATGACTTGAATGCTGGGTCGTGTGACCTGTACCTTGGTGTATGTTATGTATGGCTCTCTGAGCCTTAAATAAAGTACTTGTGTCATAGAGTCATGTTGTGATGCCTTGTTGTATTTGCACATATCGAGCATATTGTGTGTATGATTGAAATGCTTGGTATGTGTGGGATCTGACTATCTAGTTGTTTATCCTTAGTAGCCTCTCTTACCGGGAAATGTCTCCTAGTGTTACCACTGAGCCATGGTAGCTTGCTACTGCTCTGGAACACCTAGGCTGGCCGGCATGTGTCCTTCTTCGTTCCTGTGTCTGTCCCTTCGGGGAAATGTCACGCATTGAGTACCGGAGTCCTGTTAGCCCGCTACAGCCCGGTTTACCGGAGTCCTGCTAGCCCAGCGCTACAGCCCGGACCCACTTGCTGATGACCGACATGTTCGAAGCTGGGTCATGGATGCCTGTCCCTGTAAGTCTGTGCCACTTTGGGTTTACGACTAGTCATGTCAGCCCGGGCTCCTTATCATATGGATGCTAGCGACACTATCATATACGTGAGCCAAAAGGCGCAAACGGTCCCGGGCAAAGGTAAGGCGACACCCGTGGGGATACCGTGCGTGAGGCCGCAAAGTGATATGAGGTGTTACCGGCTAGATCGATGTGACATTGAGTCGGGGTCCTGACAGCGTTGGCATCAGAGCCGGACTGCCTGTAGGTTCTCCAAGCCAAACTGGTCGATGTTGAGTCTAGAAATTCTTTAGTTATATGTAGGGGAATTGTTTGTGGGTTGGCACGTAAGGCTCTTTTTACTCCTTTATCTTATAACATTCTGATCTGAGTCAGTCTATTCTTCCACCGGGGGTTAAGGAATTAGGATCTATTCTCTCTATCAGGATCACGTGTTACTAATCAGTAGTACCTTATAGGTTTGATGGATAGAAGCCTAGTTCAATTCTACTACCACATTATGTTGCTAGGATGGACTCAGAACTTGATATGATGATGTTGAGTGTGTATGAAATCCTTTGTCAAATGTCTCAAAATCCTTCTTGAGCATTTACAGTTGTTATGCTGCCGAAATTTTGTTAGAAATTCTAATGCCTTTGCATTATGATTGTGTTTTCAGATGGCCACTCGCGACCTCAATCAAGTGGTTCGCCTGACTCGATGCCTAGATGTACCTGGTCATACCGCCATGTTGGTCAGGGTAATGACTGAGGCTGGATACCGTTGGTATCCTGAGTACACGGTCGAAGAGCAATTTCGGGACTTTAATCAAAGCCAGTATCTCTGCACTGTCAGGATATTTCCATCTTATCCTGGATCCACCGAGCCCCTTCACTGCTCCTATGGACTCGGGGTTACTATTGAGATGGTTGTGCAGGACGCCGCCTACTCTATGATGACCATCATGCGAGTCAGGTCTGGCCTATTTCGGGACTCTGATTTCCGGTATATGCCAGGATCACTTCCGGGAGCCCAAGGGTATCTCCAGGCTATCTATGCTGACCCCACTCAGGAGGATTCACGGACTCGCACCACTGCTGAGATGCTCGAGGATAAGGACCGTGAAAATCGGGCCTTGAGGTTAGAGCTCTTCAATACCCGTGCTGACCACTGGGCCACATTGACTCGGTTTGCACCGGCGGTGCAAGCTGGATATTCGGATATGCGCGATCTCTATCCTGTGAGATCTGCTCTGCCAGACGTGATGGGTTGGCGTGATGTAGGAGGCATCACCCCACCTCGCGGTCCCCGCAGGCCACCGTCTGTTGGTCCAAGACCTCATCCTAGCCCCTATGGTCCACAAGCTCCGCGAGATCGTCTGTTTCCGGATGATCATGTTGAGCTTCCAGGCTATGGAGGTGATTTCTACGAGAACTACTACGGATCGGTCTGAGTTAGTGGTAGTATCACTAGTTCGCACTAGCTGTGTCGTCTATCGTCCCGCGTGACTCGTGGGATATGACCTAGTTTGTACTCTTTCCGGAGGTGTAGAAAAATAATGTATAGGAGCTTGGGATGCCTCCGATGAGATGTAATCCTCTTTTCACCGTAATAGTACTTTGTCTGGTCTTGTACTAAACCCTGTATGGTGTGTATGACGAGGGAATAAAGAAGCAGTTTCTGTATGTACCATGTCATACGGATGATCATCTTGCATTTCGAGTTATCCCTTACATTTTGTATCCTATGTCGGAATTTTATCATTCTGACTAAATCATTGTCTTGTTTACCTAGGATGGTCAACACGCGCACTAACCCTGCTCCTCAAGAGCAGGCCGAAGGCAGTGAAGTCAGGAATGCAAATCTGCCTCATCCTCCTTCCCTAGCCGAGGTTATGATGGAAGCCGAAAGAAACAAGCGGGAGACCAACCGTTTGTTGGAGCGTATTGAACAGAACACAGCACACCATCAGAGGTCTAACGTGGTGTCACTCAGTGATTTTATCAAATTACATCCACCCACGTTCCACCACTCCGTCGAGCCTCTCGACGCTGATGACTGGCTTCGCAGTATCTCTCACAAGCTGCATTCCACGCTAGTAGCTGAGGCTGACAAGGTCACCTTTGCTGCATATCATCTTGAAGGTCCCGCCAGTCTATGGTGGGAGAATTATGGAGCTATGCGCCCAGCGGGCCATGTCACTACTTGGGCTGAATTCAGCGAGGCTTTCTGTGAACATCACATTCCGGAGGGTCTCATGGACCGTAAACGTGAGGAATTTTGCAGTTTCACTCAGGGCCGACTCTCTGTGGATGCTTACAGCAGGGAGTTTGGTAACCTCGCACGATATGCCACTGAGGAAGTTTCTACCGATGCCAAGAAGGAAGCAAGGTTCCGTAAGGGGCTTAGTCCTGAGCTTCGCCGCAACCTCCGTCTGCATGAGTGCACATCCTTTCAGAAACTTGTTAACAAGGCCATCAGTGCTGAAACTGGTCAGACTGATTATGATGCAACACGCAAGCATGGCCGTGACGTGGGTTCCTCATCCGGTGCTGGTCCTCAGAAACGCCGCGTGTGGGTGCCCAACACTGCCCTGCCACCCAGGTTCACACCGAGGCCATCCTTCCAGGTGCCTCGCCCCGTTCAACAGTCTGCACCAGCCAAGCCCTATGGTGGTCCAACCAACAATGCTCCTCCACGTACCAGTTCCGTAACTTGTTTCAAGTGTGGGGAATCTGGTCACTATATGCGTGAGTGTCCCCAGACCAACCCCAACCAATCTGCTAAAGCTGTTGGCCGTGGCAAGCCGACAGGGAAAGTGTTCCACGCCAAGCCGGCCACCGCTGCACGTGGCCATGTCAACTGTATCTCTGCCGAGGAAGCTCAAGAGGATCCCAACGTCGTTCTTGGTACGCTTCTTGTTAATTGCCACCCGGCATCTGTTCTTTTCGATACAGGAGCCTCTCATTCTTTTATATCCGAAAATTATGCTCGTTTGCATAACATCGCATTCTGTGACATGCCAACCTCTATGGTAATTCAAACTCCGGGATCCAAATGGCAAACTTCTAGAGTAAGCCATGGAAATGAAATCCAAGTCGACAGACTTGTTTTCCTCGCATCTTTGATAGCTCTCAAATTTTCAGATATTAATATCATTTTGGGTATGGACTGGATGTCAGCTCATCATGCCAAAATTGATTGCTTCTCTAGGACTGTTCAACTCACTCATCCTTCGGGGAAGATAGTCAATGTCTTGACCCGATTAGCCAAGCGACAATTATATTCTCTTAACGCCAGCCCTTTGCCAGACCTTGAGGACGTTCTGGTAGTCCGTGACTTCCCGGATGTCTTCCCAGAGGAATTGCCAGGTGTTCCACCTGACAGGGATGTTGAGTTCGTAATAGACCTCATTCCAGGAACCGTTCCGATTGCTAGAAGACCCTATAAGATGGCACCACTAGAACTAGCCGAGCTTAAGAAACAACTCGATGAGTCCTTGAAAAAGGGTTTCATCCGACCTAGTTCATCTCCGTGGGCTTGCCCCGTCCTCTTCGTCAAGAAGAAGGATGGTACGGACCGGATGGTTGTAGATTATCGACCTGTCAATTTGGTCACAATCAAGAACAAATATCCGCTCCCCAGGATCAACGACCTGTATGATCAGCTCGCTGGATCCTCAGTCTTCTCCAAGATGGATTTGAGGTTGGGCTACCATCAAATCAAAATCAGAAACGGGGACATTCCTAAAACGGCCTTTGTTACTCGTTATGGCCAATACGAGTACACCGTCATGTCCTTCGGTTTAACCAACGCTCCAGCCACCTTTTCTCGGTTAATGAACTCAATCTTCATGGAGTATTTGGATAAATTCGTCGTAGTTTATCTCGATGATATACTCATCTACTCCAAGAACGAAGAGGAACATGCCGAACATCTAAGGCTAGTGTTGAAGAAACTTCGAGAGCACCGCCTTTATGCCAAGTTTTCTAAATGTGAATTCTGGTTGTCGGAAGTGACCTATCTGGGCCATGTAATATCTGGTAAAGGTATTGCTGTTAACCCTGAGCGAGTTCAAGCCGTCCTTAATTGGACTCCACCTGAATCGGTCAAGCAAGTTCGGAGTTTTCTGGGCTTAGCGAGCTATTGCCGTCGCTCTGTCGAAAATTTCTCCAAAGTTGCTAAACCTCTAACCGAACTCCTCAAGAAAGATAAAAAGTTTGAATGGACTCCACAATGTGAGCACAGCTTTCAGGAACTGAAAAGACGCCTGACTTCTGCTCCCGTTCTGGTACCGCCAGACTTCTCTAAGGATTTTGTTATCTACTGCGACGCCTCGCGACAAGGACTAGGTTGCATCCTCATGCAAGATCGACACGTAATTGCTTACGCTTCACGGCAATTGCACCCACATGAAGAGAATTATCCTACTCATGATTTAGAGCTTGCAGCCGTAGTCTATGCACTTAAGACCTGGCGACATTACCTCCTCAGTAACCGTTGCGAAATATTCACTGATCACCAAAGTCTGAAGTACATCTTCACCCAACCGGATTTGAATCTCAGGCAAAGACGTTGGGTCGAGTTGATCACAGATTTCGACTTAGGAATAACTTACACCCCAGGGAAAGCCAACGTCATGGCTGATGCGCTAAGTCGTAAATCTTATTGTAACAACCTAATGTTACAACAAAGTCAACCACTTCTCCATGAGGAATTTCGGAAGCTTAACCTTCACATTGTTCCTCAAGGATTTCTTTCCACCTTGGTGGCGAAACCTACTCTTACGGATCATATCATCGCTGCCCAAAAGCGAGATAAGGGAATATCTAAAATCAAGGAGAACATTGCTAGCGGAGGTGCTAGTTGTTTCTCCACAAATGATCATGGTGTTGTGTACTTTGAGAACCGTTTAGTGGTTCCCAAGAACCAGCATCTACGGCAGTTGATCCTTAAGGAGGCTCATGAATCTCCTCTCACCATTCATCCCGGGAGTACCAAGATGTATCAGGACCTACGCCAGAGGTTCTGGTGGACTAGGATGAAGAGAGAAATTGCTCAGTATATTGCTAATTGCGACGTCTGTCGTCGTGTAAAAGCAGAGCATCAACGGCCTGCTGGCACCCTTCAACCCTTAGCTATTCCTGAATGGAAATGGGATAAAATTAGCATGGATTTCATTACCGGTTTTCCCAGGACCAAGAGAGGGAATAATTCTATCTTTGTCGTTGTCGATCGTCTTTCCAAAGTAGCCCATTTCCTACCTGTTCGTGAGAGTATAACCGCTAGTCAATTGGCAGACTTATACATCTCCCGGATAGTGTCTCTCCATGGTGTTCCTTTGGAAATTAACTCGGATCGGGGAAGTCTTTTCACCTCTCGATTTTGGGAAAGCTTCCAAAATGCTATGGGAACCCGTCTCTCCTTTAGCACCGCTTTCCACCCTCAGTCGAGTGGTCAAGTGGAACGCGTCAACCAGATTCTAGAAGACATGCTTCGAGCCTCTGTTATCTCATTCGGAATGGGTTGGGAGAAGTGCCTTCCATTTGCCGAATTCGCTTACAACAACAGCTATCAATCTAGCTTGGGTAAAGCCCCTTTTGAAGTTCTCTATGGACGACGGTGTCGAACACCCCTTAACTGGTCAGAGACCGGGGAAAGACAATTCTTTGGCCTGGATATGATTCAGGAAGCAGAAGAACAAGTTCGCATCGTTCGTGAAAAGTTGAAAACAGCCCAATCTCGTCAAAAGAGTCAATATGACCGAAAACATAAGGCTATGACTTTCGAGGTTGACGAGAAGGCTTACCTTCGGGTTACCCCTCTGAAGGGAACCCATCGTTTCGGTATCAAAGGCAAATTGGCTCCTCGTTACATTGGACCTTTTCGTATTCTCGCTAAACGAGGAGAAGTTGCCTACCAGTTGGAACTACCTCCGCATCTCTCCAGAGTCCACGATGTCTTCCACGTTTCTCAACTCAGGCGTTGCTTCTCGGATCCTATCCGTGGAGTGGACTACGAAACGCTTGATCTCCAAGATAATCTTACATATCGAGAGTACCCCATCCGTATCCTCGATCAGGCCGAGCGTACCACTCGACGTCATAATATCAAGTTTCTCAAAGTTCAATGGTCGCACCATTCTGAGGATGAAGCAACTTGGGAAAGGGAGGATCGTCTTCGACTTGAGTATCCCGCCTTCTTCCCGGAGGAACCCAAATCTCGGGACGAGATTCTTTTGAGTGGGGGTGAGTTGTCACATCCTAGTTAGCCATGCATTAGAGTGTTGCATCATGTTTACTCTTTCATCAGAAACCTGAAATGGGGATGACAGAACCCCCAGTCCCCTCTGAAACCAATTAGGGTTTACTAAAAACTTTTTCAATGAACCTGAAATGCCCTTCTAAAATGCCCATCATTTTTGTCTTGGTTCAGAACCTCTGCCAAAAGTGATGCACATTTTCCTAGGCCATCTTAGGGTTTTTGAATTAAATCATAAATATTTGAATTTGGGCATTTAAAATTATATAAAATAATTAAATGCTCAAATATCTCCAAACTAAAATGTTTCATGTTGGAAATAATCCAACTATGGACCAGGAGTAGTTTGGTGATTTTAAGAGTAGCCTAAGTATTTTATTTAATTCAACAAAGTTGCAGAAGTATTAAAAAAACAGAAAACAGAAAGAAATGGAAAAACTTACCTGACGCCTAGCACCCGGCCCACCTGCCGGCCCAGCCCAGCGCCGCTCCAGCGAGCTGCTTGCCGGCCAGGCAGGCAGGCAGGTGCCCGACGGCGACCGCAGCGCGCGCCACGCACCTGCTCGCCGCCTCGCCGCTCCCCGCGCCCGGTGACATCATGGACCGGCCTCCCTCGCTCCCCCGAACCCCCCAGACACCCCCTCTCCTCTCCAGCTCCTCCCCCTCGCGCTCCCCCGCCATGACCGACGCCACCATCGCCGTGCCTTCGTCGTAGCCGTGCTCCCCGCCGCCCGTGCGTCCTCTCATCGTGTCCAGGAGCTCCGCCGCTGTCCACTGTATCGAGCAAGCCGAGCCCCGAGCGCTCGCAACGCCCGAGTCCACCGCAACGACCTCGCCCAAACCGCCGTCGCCGGAGATCCCCTTCAACGCCGTCGTCGCTCCGGTCCATCTCCGGCCACACCAAGGGCTTCGTCGCACTCACTGTGAGCTTAGCCATCTTCCCCTTCCTTCCGTTCTTGCTCCCGAGCCGTGTAGCGACCTCCCGGAGCTCAACCGCACCCACCGCCGTGGAGCTCGTCGCCGACGTGCTCCCGGTTACCCTCCGACCACTCCACGGTGTCCATCATGCTCACCGTGTCACTTAGCACCTAGCTAGCCACTCCCCGAGCCTCACCGACCCCTCTAGCGTCAAGTTCGTCTTCGGCCGAACCCCGGTGGCCGCCAAAGTCGTCGCCGGCGCCAACTCCGGCCACCCCGACCCCAACGGACTCCACCAAGAGCTGCGGCTCGTCCTCAGCTCCACTCCGGTGGTCTCTGCGACCCATTTGGTGGCCAAAACAGCCAAAACCACTTCCGCCGCCGCGTCGGGCTCGCCGGCGGCTAAACGCCGGTGCAGCCGACCCGGGTTTGACCACAGGTGGGCCCTGGTTGACTCCCCTGAGTCAATGACAGGTGGGGCCCAGCCCTGTTAATTAAACAGGTTTAGTTTTAATTAAACTTTAATTAATTTAATCACCCTGACATGCGGGACCCACTGTCAGGTTTGACCTGGACGTGTTCCGTTGACCTGCTGACGTCACACTGTCGTCAGGCTGACGCAATAATTGATTTCCTGGAATTAATCTAATATAGGAAATTCCAGAATATAATTTAAACTTCAAAAATTCATAACTTTTATTCTGTAACTCCAAATCAGACAAATTATATATGAAAAATGATCAGAAAAATCCAATCTATCCATCTGTACTATTTTCATGCATGACTAAACAAGTTAACTTGATGTTTTATGCAGAACAAGGAAAAGCACTTTAAAAGGCCATGTTTGAGTTTGAAATTTGAATCTTTGATTCAAATTGGTTCAAACCCTTCTGGTCTTAGTTGCATCAGCCCAACACACTCATATTGCTATGTTTCATGCATGCATCATATTGTTGCACATTGTTTGGTGATGGTTGTGTATGGGTGTTCTTTGCGGCAGGTTCTGCCTCCGAGGAGTATCGTGATTACCCTAACGAAGAACCGTATCAGTGCATCGAACCCTCAGGCAAGCAACCAACCATTTGATCATATCGATACAATCCCATGTTCTCGCTCCTGCTCTCTTTTACTGCATTAAGACAACGCGTTTCAAACTGCTGTGTGCTACGGTAGTTGAACTCATTTCCTCTGCATGACCTGTCATTGCCACAGTAACTAGATGAAACCCACTAGCATGTGTAGGAGTTGATTGAGCCATATGTGTGTGTTGTTCCTACCTTGCTATGCCTGCTATGCTTAGAGTCGTGTCAGGTCTGGTTCATCTGGGTGATGGCTAGAGTGAAATGATTATGTCGGTAATGAGAGTGGTGTGGTGAACACGATTTGGTAAAGGTATCGATGAGAGGCCATGTAGGAGTACATGGTGGGTTGTTTCATTGAGGCCGACCTTAAGCACTGAGATCTGTATGTGTGATTTAAGATACAGCTACTACCATGCATTGGGCCCTGAAATATGACCCCGCTCAACTTCTTATTCACCCTAGCTCTCTGTCCAGGAGTTGCAAGTAGTTTCTGGTGTTTGTAGCCTACTGGAGGCCGTGGACAGCGCTGACCGTAGGGGTGGGCTGTGATGCGGTAGGTACGTGGCACGGTGTACCGAATACCCGTTAGGTATCTCGGGAACCCTGTTCACATCGTTCGGGGCCGTATGGGAAACCTCGGCCGGACTCCCTGCGGATGGAACCTGGATAGGTGATAAACCTGGACTAGAGGCTTAAGTGTTTAGGTAGGTCGTGGTCTACACCCACGTCGGCTTTCGCTTGAAGTCTGCCGAGCACATGTCGTGTGCAGACGCTAAGTGGTGGAAACATGTATGAAGAAGTACACCCCTGCAGGGTTATCATGATCTATTCGAATAGCCGCGTCCGCGGTAAAGGACTACTTGGTTGCCTATACAGTTCATAGACAAGTAAATGGAAACTACTAAAAGCCTCAAGATAAGTGTGAGTGCCGAGGATGGCTCTTCCGTAGGAAGACGGAGGTGGATTCTCGGTAGTGTATTGAATTGGTGAGTAGTGGACTCGTGTACGCAAAACCATTTCAAGTTGGAGTCTCGTAGGTTAGCCTAGCCAAGAGTCAAAGCTGGCTTGCTGCAATAACTCCACCAACCCTTCTTGATAATATGCATGTATGTAGGATCTGATGTAAGTCTTGCTGAGTACCTTTGTACTCATGTTGCTATAATTTACATTTTTACAGAAGACGCTGCAACCCCTTCTGATGGGTTCTACATAGACGTTGACATCAATGAGTAGGCTAAGGCCCAGGTGGTGATCCTGAGCTTGTGAAGGACCACGTAGTATAGCTAGGCTTTCCAAGCCTCTTTTATTTTACTAGTTGTCTGTACTCAGACAAGTTACTTCCGCTGCTGGTTTGTATGACTGTATGACTTGAATGCTGGGTCGTGTGACCTGTACCTTGGTGTATGTTATGTATGGCTCTCTGAGCCTTAAATAAAGTACTTGTGTCATAGAGTCATGTTGTGATGCCTTGTTGTATTTGCACATATCGAGCATATTGTGTGTATGATTGAAATGCTTGGTATGTGTGGGATCTGACTATCTAGTTGTTTATCCTTAGTAGCCTCTCTTACCGGGAAATGTCTCCTAGTGTTACCACTGAGCCATGGTAGCTTGCTACTGCTCTGGAACACCTAGGCTGGCCGGCATGTGTCCTTCTTCGTTCCTGTGTCTGCCCCTTCGGGGAAATGTCACGCATTGAGTACCGGAGTCCTGTTAGCCCGCTACAGCCCGGTTTACCGGAGTCCTGCTAGCCCAGCGCTATAGCCCGGACCCACTTGCTGATGACCGACACGTTCGAAGCTGGGTCATGGATGCCTGTCCCTGTAAGTCTGTGCCAATTTGGGTTTACGACTAGTCATGTCAGCCCGGGCTCCTTATCATATGGATGCTAGCGACACTATCATATACGTGAGCCAAAAGGCGCAAACGGTCCCGGGCAAAGGTAAGGCGACACCCGTGGGGATACCGTGCGTGAGGCCGCAAAGTGATATGAGGTGTTACCGGCTAGATCGATGTGACATCGAGTCGGGGTCCTGACAGCCTGGCCCGTGGATCTATTATAATAGCAATGCTAAACTTAAAGAAACTAAAACCGAGGAAAAAACCATCTATTCCTTCTACTGTTTTTTCTTTAGTCTTATTTTGTCTTTCTTTTTTCTCGTTTTCTTTGTCTTATTCTGTTTTGTTTACTTTTTCTTTGTAAGCTTTTCAAAAAGTTCAAATATGGTTCAGAATTTACAAAAATGTTCTTTTTGTCAAAAATTGTTCATATTTCTGAAATAGTGTTCACATTTACACAATTTTGTTCATAATTTCGAAAAATGTTCCTGATTTTTTCTTGTTTTCTTACCTTTTCCTTTTCTTTTTCTTCTCTTTTTCTCAAAAGAAATTGAAAAAATTCAAATTTTGTTCGTATTTTCATAAAATTTTCAGTTATCAATTTTTTTCTCCAATCTAAAATTTGTTCCTGTTACACAAAAAGTTCAAAACTTTCGAAATGCAGAAAATATACCGGATTTCATAAAATATTTGCACTTCCAAATTTGTTTGGAATTTTTCGAAATTGTTCTCTATTTCAAAATTTGTTCTCTAGATTCAAAAAAATGATAGTGCTTTAAAAAATTGTTCATGCTTCCAAATTTGTTCAGGATTTTTCAAAATTGTTCTTTATTTCAAAATTTGTCCTAGAGATTTAAAAACTGTTCGTGCTTTAAAAAAATTGTTTGCGCTTCCAAATTTGTTTAGGATTTTTCAAAATTTGTTCTCAAGATTGAAAAAATGTTCATGCTTTAAAAATTGTTCGCGCTTCCAAATTTGTTCCAAAGACTCAAAAAATGTTTGTGCTTTAAAAAATTGTTTGTGCTTCCAAATTTGTTCTCCGTTTCAAAATTGGTTCTCAAGATTCAGAAAATGTTTGTGCTTTAAAGAAATGTCACAAATTCCAAAAATGTTTGGGAAATTCAAAAGTTGTTTGTGTTTCCAAATTTTGTTTCCAAATTTGAAAAAAATTTCCTGTTCAGGTTTTTGGGTAGTTTCAAAAATGTTTCCGTTCTAAAAAGTATGTTCACGTCTCCAAAATTCGTTTGTGTGTTGAAAAATGTTTGAGTTTTCTCAAAATTTGTAAAAAAAACTAATAATGTTCGCGTTTGATAAAACATTCACGTTTCGTTTTTGCTATTTGGAAAATCGTAAAGGATGTTTTTCAAACAGTCTTATACTTTCTTTAGTTCTTGTAGGTTTGCGCTGTAGTTTGGTCAACTGAGTGCTTCCATCCTTGTGGCTAGTAGGGTGCTAGTGCAAGTCTGCAGTGCTTTGTTCGATTCCCAGTTATCACGGCCTGCTATTTTTTTGCAAATTATCACCTTGTATTTGCAGCGCACTCCAATGGGCCGGCCCAATCGGCGCACTGCGGCGACGTGCTTGTGCAAAAGTCGCGTTGCCCCTTGTGCGTCGGCGCCCTGTTGGACGCAACGAGCGTCAAGTAGGAGCTCCCTGTAGATATGACGACGGAAGGAATACCTGATGGGCCACAACAGCCCTTGACTTGAAAGAGCAGCAGGAAGAAGCTCCTTTTTTGCTTCGATGTGCACGACCGACCCACCCAGGCCTGCTGCAGCATGCGTATCGCGAAACCAAGGCCCATGCCCGCTGCCAAAATACGTCCATGTCTCAGGCCCGACACTCGAAATGACCGTGGGGATGTGCCCTACAAAACGTCTTAGACAAACTTCCTCTGATTCGGCCATTTGGTGCATTGAAATTGGGGATTTCTTTCAGTTCATAATCGACCTAGGGTTCGTCCCAATCGACCTACGGTTCGCCACCAGGGCTCGGGAGGAAGAGCATGGACGTCGGGGCTCGGGCTGGATCGGGACGAAGAGCATATGATGAGGGACTAGGGCGGGAGAAAAAATACCTTCGAGGTGGAGCTTGGGAGGAAGAGCAAGGGCGTTGGTGCTCCGGAGGAGACGAAGTAGCCACGAGGCACCGAGGCTCGGGAGGAGACGAAGCAGCGACGAGGCGCCGGGTGATGAAGCTATGTACCTAGGGTAGGGTCATGGACCTGTCCAGCATACCCTCTCCAAGGACATTTTTACAAAGAATCAGAAGCAGTCGAAGAGAAAACGTTATCCACTCAACACGAAGATGTGCTCACTCGATCACCTTGAAGACACTCGACCACTAGAAGACGAGAAGCCCTCCACTCTGCAACGGTCGTGACTTAAACCATAGCATTATGGGCATTTATAACACTTTATTGTAGACGTTACCAGTAACGCCCCACCTTTATGAACATTGAACCCTGTGTAACGGAGGGGAGCTGGGGTCCTGGCGCACTCTATATAAGCCACCCCCCTCCTCTGGGACAAGGGTTCGCACTTCTGTAAACACACATACACACACATAATCTAGTCGACCGCCTCAGGGCACCGAGACGTAGGGTTGTTACTTCCTCCGAGAAGGGCCTGAACTCGTAAAACTCGTGTGTACAACTACTCCATAGCTAGGATCTTGCCTCCTCATACCTACCCCCCATTCTACTGTCAGTCTTAGATCCACGACAGTTGGCGCCCACCATGGGGCAGGTGTCTTAGCGACTTATTGGAGAAGTTGCAATTTTTCTGATCCCTATCATCATGGTTTCAGGCGGAGGTTTGGCTGAGGACCGCGAGATCCGTCTCGGCGCGCTCATGTTCACCGATGACTCCGCTTGGCTTCAGGAGGCACCACTCGACGTCGACGCGCTCCCCGCCCGTGGGGCGACGCACTTTCGCGTGTGCGTCCGCGGCGTCCTCCTGCGGCAACCGTCGACCCAGTACCAGTCGACTCCAACGGCTTTCCCCTCCCTGCGACCCGCCGGAACAAGCGCACCGGCCGGTCGAGGGTTCAACGGTGGGTGAAGCATGCGGTGGCCCGCCAGTCGGCCACCCCTCAAGTCGCGGCGCTCGAGCCCAACGAGTCTCTCTACGACCTGTTCGATCTGTCGACTGGCTCCGTAGAGACTGCATCCGAGTGCGGCAGCAATGACTCGACAGCGGAAGTCCTGATGGTCAATGGACCATGCGGTCCTCCTGGCTTCGATCGTGAAGACGGAGGTGACGGGAACGGTGATCCGTCGCGCGTTCACGAGGAGTACCGCCCCGAGCCTCTCTCCTCGCAGCAGAGAGAAGAACTTCGTCGCCGAAACATGGATGCCCTGCATACTCCTATAGTTGGAGAAACGCCCGAGGCCCAGGCCTTGGAACAGGCTCACTTGGCAATCTGGCTGAGCGCACTCGGCTGGAGAACCTATAGCACGCACTCTACGATCGCGCTCGTCAACGTGCTCCTGAGTCCAGCCGACGCCAACTTTTTCCACCTCCGGCTCAGGTATACCGGACACCGATCCAAAACCTAGCAGCTGCGGCCCGGATAGCAGAGTCGATTCAACCTTCCCAGTCAGAAGCTGGCCGAGGTCTGGCGCAGATCAGGGCCTTGCTCCGGGCAGCAGGAGAGCAGAATACGGCCGTGTCTAAGTCGCGGGATAGGATCCATAGCAGATCTGTGGTCGCAGATATGGTCCAGTCGGCCCATAGCCCGAGATCGCCCCCGAGGCGTGAGGGACGTGGAGAGCGGCGTGATCAGTACAGAAACCAGGAGCAGTATGATCGTCGAGCCGCTCGCGATGGTCGCCGTCGAGTGCCCACGCCTCCTCCAAGGAGTGGGTCGTACGTGCCGCAACCACATGAAGACAGGCGCCCTAACAGCGTCGGAAGAGATATTCCAGTCAACCCCAGGGAGCCAGGCTTTGATGTGAGATCTATTCTCGTACAAGGCTTGGTCGACAGAAACAGAGCTCACCGAGATGGCCATGACAGAGGCCTGCAAACCAGCAACAGGGTGCATCTCTCTGGCCCAGAGTGCTTCAGCAGAGCTATCAGAGCTGCAGTGATTCCCCCCAACTTCAGGTTGACGACTGGAGTCAGTAAGTTCACCGGAGAGTCCAAGCCTGACACCTGGCTCGAAGACTACCGAGTGGCTGTCCAGATTGGTGGCGGTAATGATGAGGTGGCCATGAAACACCTTCCTCTGATGTTGGAGGGCTCGGCTAGGGCGTGGCTGAATCAGTTGGCGCCTGGCAGCATCTATACTTGGGAAGATCTCGTCCGAGTGTTTGTCAGAACGTTTGAGGGTACTTGCAAACGGCTAGCAGGTTTGACAGAATTACAATGTTGCGTCCAGAAACCGAAAGGAACTTTGTGAGATTATATCCAGAGGTGGATCACCCTGCACCACACGGTGGAAGATGTGTCTGATCATCAGGCAATTTGTGCTTTCAAGGAAGGTGTCAGGTACCGGGAGTTGAATCTGAAATTCGGTCAGACAGGAAACATGACTTTGACTCGGATGATGGAAATCGCCACCAAGTATGCCAATGGTGAAGAGGAGGAGCGACTGCGGAGCGGCAAGCACAAAGCAGTCGCCCATGAAGCCGGGGAAGGAAACTCCAGTCGGAAACAAAAACGCAAGGCCGAACCAACTGCTCCGGGTGAGGCCTCGGCTGTGGTTCAAGGAAAGTTCAAGGGGAAGCCCAAAGGGCCGTGGAACCCCAAGAAAGTAAAAAATCAAGATGGAAATGACGTGTTGGATCTGCCGTGCCATATCCACATCAAAAAAGATGAAGAAGGTAATTTCATTTACCCGAAGCATACTACTCGACAGTGTCGGCTCCTGATCCAGCAGTTCCGAAAGAAACAGCCCAAGGAAAAGGAGAAGGAGGCAGACAAGGCTGAGAGTGAAGGGGAAGATGATGATGGTTATCCTCACGTGAATTCCACTCTGATGATTTTTGCTGATGTTGAAAACAAGAGTCGATTGAAAGTCATCAACAGAGAAGTGAACATGGTCGCTCCGGCGACACCCAATTACTTGAAATGGTCGCAGACTGCCATTATGTTCAACCAGTCTGATCACCCAGCGCACATCGCCACCCCTGGGAGGCAAGCGCTGGTGGTCGACCCGGTGGTCGAAGGCACTCGACTGACAAAGGTCCTGATGGACGGTGGCAGTGGCCTGAACATTCTGTACGCAGAAACGTTGAAAGGAATGGGCATTCCGATGTCCAAACTCAGTGAAAGCCATATGAGTTTCCATGGGGTCATCCCAGGCAAGAAGGCTGCGTCCCTCGGTCAGATTGCACTCGACGTGGTTTTCGGTGATGCCAAAAATTACCGCAAAGAAAAGTTGATGTTTGAAGTCGTGGATTTTCAGAGTGCGTATCATGCAATTTTGAGCAGGCCAGCTTATGCACGATTCATGGCTCGACCTTGTTACGTGTACCTCAAACTAAAGATGCCTGGTCCCAGAGGAGTGATCACTATCTCTGGTAATCGGAAAAAGGCGGAAGAGTGTTTCCAAAAGGGCTCAAAGATCGCCGATGCCCAGATGGCCGTGGCAGAATTACAAGAATACCAGAAAAATGTAGACCCAAGTGACTTGTTGCGAGCCAAGAAGCTAGCCACGGATTCAGCATTCCAGTCATCTGGCGAGACGAAGTTTGTTCACATTCACCCGACGGACCCCAATGCAGCTCCGACCCACATTTCGACCACACTCGACTCCAAATAGGAAGAAGCGCTCATCCAGTTCCTCCATGAGAATTGGGACATCTTTGCATGGAAGCCTTCTGACATGCCAGGTGTTCCCAGGGGACTGGCTGAGCATCGCTTGCGAGTTGACCCGAAAGTGAAACCAGTCAAAGAGCATCTTCGACGGTCCGGCATCCAGAAAAGAAAAGCAATCGACGAAGAGGTGGCTCGGCTTTTGGCAGCTGAGTTTGTCCGAGAGATTTACCACTCCGAGTGGTTAGCCAATGTTGCCATGGTCCCAAAGAAAGATGACTCACTCCGCATGTGCATCGATTTCAAGCATATCAATCGGGCCTGCCCGAAAGATCACTTCCCTCTCCCTCGCATCGATCAGATAGTCGACTCGACTGTTGGGTGCGAGCGTTTGTCCTTTTTGGATGCCTACTCTGGGTACCACCAGATCCGTCTGTACGGACCCGATGAAATAAAGACAGCTTTTATCACCCTGTTCGGGTGCTTCTGTTATGTCACAATGCCATTCGGCTTGAAGAACGCCAGAGCCACATTTATGCGAATGATTCAGAAGTGCCTGCTCACTCAAATCAGTCGGAATGTGGAAGCATACATGGATGACATTGTGGTCAAGTCACGTAAAGGTTCCGACCTGCTGACCGACCTCGCTGAAACCTTTGCCAACCTCAGAAGGTATGATATCAAGCTCAATCCAGCAAAGTGTACGTTTGGAGTTCCAGGAGGAAAGTTACTCGGTTTTCTTGTTTCCGAACGAGGAATCGATGCTAACCCAGAGAAAGTAGGCGCTATACTCCGAATGAAACGCCATGTGTATGTGCATGATGTCCAGAAGCTTACTGGTTGCTTGGCCGCCCTAAGTCGATTCATTTCTCGCCTCGGTGAAAATGCGCTACCTCTTTACCGACTGATGAAGAAATCAGATACGTTCGAGTGGACTCCAGAAGCTGATACAGCATTTGCAGAGCTAAAAGCCCTGCTTTCCACCCAGCCGGTGCTTGCTGCTCCAATCAGCAAAGAGCCTCTTTTGCTTTATATAGCATCCACTGGACAAGTCGTCAGTACAGTACTTACGGTCAAGCGGGAAGAAGAAGGAAAAGCGTACAAAGTTCAACGCCCAGTTTATTATACTTCTGAAGTCTTGACCCCGTCAAAGCAGAGATATCCTCACTATCAGAAGCTTGTCTATGGAATTTACATGACCACGAAGAAGGTTGCACACTACTTCTCAGATCACTCGGTTACAGTCGTCAGCGACGCTCCATTGTCAGAGATTCTGCACAACAGGGATGCAACTGGTCGAGTGGCAAAATGGGCGATTGAACTCCTTCCCTTGGATATCAAGTTTGAGGCAAAGAAAGCTATCAAGTCCCAAGCAATAGCAGATTTCCTCGCCGAGTGGATCGAACAGCAACTGCCGACTCAAGTTCACTCTGAGCACTGGACCATGTTCTTTGACGGATCCAAGATGTTGAGCGGTTCTGGTGCTGGAGTAGTTCTGGTATCCCTCCGAGGAGACAAGCTCAGATATGTCCTCCAGATTCACTTTGATTCTTCCAACAATGAAGCAGAATACGAAGCACTCCTGTATGGGTTGCGCATGGCCATCTCACTCGGCGTCCGTCGCCTCATGGTCTACGGCGACTCATATTTGGTAGTTAATCAAGTGATGAAGGAGTGGGACATCAGAAGCCCAGCCATGACTGGTTACTGCAACGCGGTGAGAAAGCTTGAGAAGAAGTTTGAGGGGTTAGAACTCCACCACATCCCCCGATTGAAAAATCAAGCAGCCGATGAATTGGCAAAGATAGGTTCCAAGAGAGAAGCCATTCCCAGCAATGTGTTCTTGGAGCATATTCACACGCCGACAGTTTAGGAAGACCCTTTCACTGAAGTGCCCCCACAACCCAAGAGCGCCACGGATCCGACTGAAGTCGAGGTCCCAGCTGTGGTCGACCTAATCATGGAGGTTCTGGCCATTACTCCCGATTGGACGGTGCCCCACATTGCGTACATCCTCAGGAAAGAGCTCCCAGAGGATGAAGAAGAAGCTCGACAGATCGTCCGCCAATCTAAAGCTTTTACTGTGATAAGAGGATAGCTGTTCAGAGAAAGTGTGACCGGAGTCGGTCAGAAGTGCATAACACCAGAAGAAGGTCGAATGATCCTCAATGACATCCACTCGGGGACCTATGGCCACCATGCGTCCTCTCGGGCCATCGTGGCTAAAGCATACCGAGCTGGATTCTATTGGCCACGAGCAAATGAGATGGCGAAAGATATAGTCGACAGATGTGAAGGCTGTCAATTTTACTCTGATATGTCTCACAAGCCAGCGTCAGACCTGAAGACCATTCCCCTCGTCTGGCCCTTCGCTGTTTGGGGACTGGATATGGTTGGTCCGCCGAGGACCGGCAGAAGCGGCTTCACTCACGTTCTCGTTGCAGTCGACAAGTTTACCAAATGGATCGAAGCCAAACCCATCAAGAACCTTGACGCTAGCACCGCTGTCAGTTTTATCAGAGAATTGATGTTTAGATATGGAGTCCCACACAGCATCATCACGGAAAACGGATCGAACTTCGATTCCGATGAGTTCAGAATTTTCTGCGCCTCTCAGGGCACTCGAGTCGACTATGCTTCTGTTGCTCACCCGCAGTCGAACGGACAAGCAGAAAGAGCCAATGGCCTAATTCTCAAAGGACTGAAGCCCCGACTGATGCGTGATTTCAAACACGCAGCAGGTTCTTGGGTTGATGAACTTCCGTCAGTTCTGTGGGGTTTAAGGACAACTCCTAATCGGTCGACTGGAAGAACTCCTTTCTTCTTAGTCTATGGAGCCGAAGCTGTTCTGCCAAGTGACATGCTCCACAACGCACCCCGAGTTGAACTCTTCTTCGAAGCAGAAGCAGAGCAGGCCCGGCAAGATTCAGTCGATCTCTTAGAGGAGGAAAGAGAGATGGCCTTGATCCGCTCAACCATTTATCAGCAAGATTTGCGTCGATTCCACGCCAGGAATGTGAGAGGTCGGGCCTTTCAAGAAGGAGACTTGGTTCTTCGAGTGGATCAGCAGAAACCACACAAGCTCGCTCCAACTTGGGAAGGCCCCTTCATCGTCACCAAAGTTCTCCACAATGGAGCATACCATCTTTACAGTATCGAGCATCAGAAAGACGAGCCACGGGCTTGGAACGCGGAGCTGCTCCGCCCCTTTTATACTTAAACACTCGTTCGAATAAAATGTAATAAGCAACACCTTTTGTAATTTGTTTATCAAAGACAAGAGCTTACGGTTCTCTCATTCGATTGTGTTGTTCTTATTTACTCCTGAAATCCCCCAGTGGGTGGGCTTAGTCGCGAATCTGTTCCGCCTAAGTTCGAAAAAATCCTACCGAGTGAAGAGCAATCCTTCCACTCGGGGGCTTAGCTGCAGTCGAGCACTCGCCTAGCTCTCTCACTAAGAGGCTTAACGGCAGTCTAGCACTCGCCTAAGTTTAAAAAAATCCTACCGAGTGGAGAGCAGTCCTCCCACTCAGGGGCTTAGCTGCAGTCGAGTACTCCCCTAAGTTCTCTCACTAAGAGACTTAACGGCAATCCAGCACTCGCCTAAGTTTGAAAAAATCCTACCGAGTGGAGAGCAGTCCTCCCACTTGGGGGCTTAGCTGCAGT
>NC_041390.1:4248650-4274924 GCF_002162155.2 Triticum dicoccoides | reverse complement strand
GCTTAACGGCAGTCCAGCACTCGCCTAAGTTTGAAAAAATCCTACCGAGTGGAGATCAGTCCTCCCACTCGGGGGCTTAGCTGCAGTCGAGCACTCGCCTATGTTCTCTCACTAAGAGGCTTAACGGCAGTCCAGCACTCGCCTAAGTTTGAAAAAATCCTACCGAGTGAAGAGCAATCCTCCCACTCGGGGGCTTAGCTGCAGTTGAGCACTTGCCTAAGTTCTCTCACTAAGAGACTTAACGGCAGTCCAGCACTCGCCTAAGTTTGAAAAAATCCTACCGAGTGGAGAGCAATCCTCCCACTCGGGGGCTTAGCTGCAGTCGAGCACTTGCCTAAGTTCTCTCACTAAGAGACTTAACGACAGTCTAGTACTCGCCTAAGTTTGAGACCCATCCCTATCCGCAAGGACGACGAGGTGCAGGTCGACTGCAACCTTCTCCTTCGGAGCTGCGGCACAAATACAACGTCCGCTCCATCCTTATCCGCAAGGACAACGAGGTGCAGGTCGACTGCCACCTTCTCCTTTGGAACTGCGGCACAAATACAACGTCTGCTCCATCCCTATCCGCAAGGACGAAGAGGTGCAGCAAGCAAAGTCCATCCGAAGGCAAACACAAGCACATTCGGAGATAAACCAAATTCAGATAAATACTAAAAGGTTCCAAGCAGCGAATCAAAAGTACTCGGGCACCAAGCCCGAAGGAGTTTAACAGTTATAGAAACCACTCGGCATTCCAAGGCAAATTTAAAGCGTATCCAAGTTTCATAAGATTGTTCACTCGGCCGGAGGAGGACTGGCAGGCTCCACGAATGAGTCCAGATCGATCCCGTCAGCGATCCGAGTGGCAGCGGCAATGAAAGTCTCCAAGAAGGACTGGAAGTCGTGCTTTTTGGTGTTAGCGACTTTGATCGCAGCCAGCTTGTCTTCATGAACCTCCTTGCAATGGACTCGCACCAGGGACAACGCCATGTCAGCACCACACCGGGCGGAGGATTTCTTCCATTCTTGCACTCGGTCAGGGATCTCGTTCAGTCGAGTCATCAGAGATTCTAGATCATTCTGAAGCGTCACCTCCGGCCAAAGCATCGAATCGATTCGAGAGACAACCTCCTTCAGGCATGCAAGGTAGCTTGTGGCGCTGGCGATACGGGACTCCAGTCGGAGCACATTCATCGCAGTTTCGTCGCAGACCGGGGAAGCGATAGGGTCCAGACCCTTCTCGACCCTTCCAGTTTCTTCGTCAAAGTCTTGACAAAGTTCTGCAGCCAAAAGTCAATTCAATCAACCAAGCAAAATCCTATGGCAAGCATCAACATAGTCGGATTAAAAGAAATACCTCCCAGCACGAGATAAAGCTTCTTGGTGAGGGTCCTCAAATAAGCATCTGTGTCGTTCCTCTTGCGGATCGCAGACTCCAACTTTTCATTCAGAACGACCTTATCCTTCTTCAGGCTGGTCACTTCGCGATTAGCTTCATTAAGACAAGATGTCAGTCTGGTCACCTCTCCTTCAAGCGTTCCGACATAAGCAAGCTTCTTGTCTGCGAGAGCGGTTTTGTCTTGGGCTGCTCTTTGCGCGGCGGCGAGGTCTGAGTCCTTCTTGTCCAGAGCCAACTTAATTTTCTCTGCAAAAGAGAAATAATCGAATCAAAAAGGAGATCAAAGAGATATATTGAAATTCAGTCGGCAATCAGTTACCTTCCATACCAGCGGCCTCGTCTTGAGCTTTTTTCAGATTTTGCTGAGCCAATTCCAAGTCTAAGTTGAGTTGCCTCTGCTTCTCTTCGAGTTCGGCAAACTTGGAGATAAGAGTACAAGACTTCTGTAGGAGGCAAGAGACAGATCAATCGATAGGTTTGAAAGCAGTTCATTTTCGAGTGAATAAAACCTAAAGAAGTGGACAACAAGCTGTTCAGACCCCAGTCGACTGCCAGCAGTCGACCGCGGTCTTGGAGACTACACCCAGTGGGTGCACTTGGCGTGCCCCCACCGGTTCTGATCCCACTCACCCGGCCCACCGGAGTCGAGTGCAAGGAGCCCGTCCGCCGGAGTCGAGTGCAAGGAGTAAAAAAAGAGAGAGAGAAAGAGCAATTGCACCGTCAAGAAAAGAAGAACTCAGACCACAGTCGACTGCCAGCAGTCGACCGCGGTCTCGGGGACTACACCCAGTGGGTGCACTTGGCGTGCCCCCACCGGTTCTGATGCCACTCGCCCCGACCGAGTGGAAGAGCGAAACTACCAAAAACGACAACAACGCCCAGTGGGTGCTCTAATTCAACGCGAACAACAGGAGATTGTGCAGAAGAAGATTTTTTGAGAACAAAAAACAGTCGGAAAGTATACTCACCAGGACGTTGGCCCGAAGAGCGACACTAGCGTCGTAGGCAGCCTGACTGCTCTCGTGCACTATCTTCACCCGCTCCATCATCATATCAGCCTGTCGGATGGCTTCCGTAGCCGCTTCCGACTGGTTGTCTGGGATGGGGTCGCTGGTGAAAAAATGTGCAGACAACCCAGGTGCGGCTGCTTGAGGCTCCGTGGTGTGGAGTTGGATAGTTGAAGGAACCACAGGCGCGGTCAACTGCGTGGGATGCCCACTCGGCAAGGGTGCAGCGAACGTCACAGTGGCCCTGCCCACATCTTCATCTTGACAAACGGGAGGCGTTGCAGTCGGTTCTTGCCGAGCCACCCTGCCAGCTGTTACCGTCTTGCTCTTCCTAGGCTTAGGGGTTGTTGGGGAACGCAGTAATTTCAAAAAATTTCCTACGCACACGCAAGATCATGGTGATGCATAGCAACGAGAGGGGAGAGTATGATCTACGTACCCTTGTAGATCGCAGCGGAAGCGTTGACACAACGTAGAGGAAGTATTCGTACATCTTCTTCCCGATCCGACCGATCCAAGCACCGTTACTCCGGCACCTCCGAGTTCTTGGCACACGTTCAGCTCGATGACGATCCCCGGGCTCCGATCCAGCAAAGCATCGGGGAGGAGTTCCGTCAGCACGACGGCGTGGTGACGATCTTGATGTTCTACCGTCGCAGGGCTTCGTCTAACCACCGCTACAATATGACCGAGGTGGAATATGGTGGAGGGGGGCACCGCACACGGCTAAGGAACGATCACGAAGATCAACTTGTGTGTCTATGGGGTGCCCCCTGCCCCCGTATATAAAGGAGTGGAGGAGGGGAGGGCCGGCCCTCTCTATGGCGCGCCCTAGGGGAGTCCTACTCCCACCGGGAGTAGGATTCCCCCTTTCCTAGTCCAACTAGGAGTCCTTCCATGTATTAGGAGTAGGAGTCAAGGCAAGGGAAAAGTGGAGAGAAGGAAGGAGGGGGCGCAGCCCTTCCCCCTAGTCCAATTCTGACTAGGCCTTGGGGGGCGCCCAACCTCTCCTATCTCTTTCCCCTAAAGCCCAATAAGGCCCATATACTCCCCGGCGAATTCCCGTAACTCTCCGGTACTCCGAAAAATACTCGGATCACTCGGAACCTTTCCGATGTCCGAATATAGTCGTCCAATATATCGATTTTTACGTCTTGACCGTTTCGAGACTCTTCGTCATGTCCCCGGTCTCATTTGGGACTCCGAACTCCTTCGGTACATCAAAACTCATAAACTCATAATATAACTGTCATCGAAACCTTAAGCGTGCGGACCCTACGGTTCGAGAACAATGTAGACATGACCGAGACACGTCTCCGGTCAATAACCAATAGCGGGACTTGTATGTCCATATTGGCTCCTACATATTCTACGAAGATCTTTATCGGTCAGACCGCATAACAACATACGTTGTTCCCTTTGTCATCGCTATGTTACTTGCCCGTGATTCGATCATCGGTATCCAATACCTAGTTCAATCTCGTTACCGGCAAGTCTCTTTACTTGTTCCGTAATACATCATCTCGCAACTAACTCATTAGTTGCAATGCTTGCAAGGCTTATGTGATGTGCATTACCGAGAGGGCCCAGAGATACCTCTTCGATAATCGGAGTGACAAATCCTAATCTCGAAATACGCCAACTCAACATCTACCTTTGGAGACACCTGTAATGCTCCTTTATAATCACCCAGTTACGTTGTGACGTTTGGTAGCACCCAAAGTGTTCCTCCGGCAAACGGGAGTTGCATAATCTCATAGTCATAGGAACATGTATAAGTCATGAAGAAAGCAATAGCAACATACTAAATGATCGGGTGCTAAGCTAATGGAATGGGTCATGTCAATCAGATCATTCAACTAATGATGTGACCTCGTTAATCAAATAACAACTCTTTGTCTATGGTTAGGAAGCATAACCATCTTTGATTAACGAGCTAGTCAAGTAGAGGCATACTAGTGACACTCTGTTTGTCTATGTATTCACACATGTATTATGTTTCCGGTTAATACAATTCTAGCATGAATAATAAACATTTATCATGAAATAAGAAAATAAACAATAACTTTATTATTGCCTCTAGGGCATATTTCCTTCAGTCTCCCACTTGCACTAGAGTCAATAATCTAGTTCACATCACCATGTGATTTAATAGTTCACATCACCATGTGATTAACACCCATAGTTCACATCGATATGTTATCAACACCCAAAGGGTTTACTAGAGTCAGTAATCTAGTTCACATCACTATGTGATTAACACCCAAAGAGTACTAAGGTGTGATCATGTTTTGCTTGTGAGATAATTTTAGTCAACGGGTCTGTCATATTCAGATCCGTAAGTATTTTGCAAATTTCTATGTCAACAATGGTCTGCACGGAGCTACTCTAACTAATTGCTCCCACTTTCAACATGTATCTAGATTGAGACTTAGAGTCATCCAGATCAGTGTCAAAACTTGCATCGATGTAACCCTTTACGGCGAACCTTTTTGTCACCTCCATAATCGAGAAACATATCCTTATTCCACTAAGGATAATTTTGACCGCTGTCCAGTGATCTACTTCTAGATCACTGTTGTACTTCCCTTGCCAAAATCAGTGTAGGGTATACAATAGATCTGGTACACAGCATGGCATACTTTATAGAACCTATGGCTAAGGCATAGGAATGACTTTCATTCTCTCTCCATCTTCTGCCGTGGTCGGGTTTTGAGTCCTACTCAACTTCACACCTTGCAACACAGGAAAGAACTCCTTCTTTGACTGTTCCATTTTGAACTTCTTCAAGACTTTGTCAAGGTATGTGCTTTGTGAAAGTCCAATTAAGCGTCTTGATCTATCTCTATAGATCTTAATGCCTAATATGTAAGCAGCTTCACCGAGGTCTTTCTTTGAAAAACTCCTTTCAAACACTCCTTTATGCTTTGCAGAATAATTCTACATTATTTCCGATCAACAATATGTCATACCCATATACTTATCAGAAATGATGTAGTGCTCCCACTCACTTTATTGTAAATACAGGCTTCACCGCAAGTCTGTATAAAACTTATATGCTTTGATCAACTTATCAAAGCGTATATTCCAACTCCGAGATGCTTGCACCAGTCCATAGATGGATCGCTGGAGCTTGCATATTTTGTTAGCACCTTTAGGATTGACAAAACCTTCTGGTTGTATCATATACAACTCTTCTTTAATAAATCTATTAAGGAATGCAGTTTTGTTTATCCATTTGCCAGATTTCATAAAATACGGCAATTGCTAACATGATTCGGACAGACTTAAGCATAGATACGAGTGAGAAACTCTCATCATAGTAAACACCTTGAACTTTGTCGAAAACCTTTTGCGACAATTCTAGCTTTGTAGATAGTAACACTACTATCAGCGTCCGTCTTCCTCTTGAAGATCCATTTATTTTCTATGGCTTTGCCGATCATCGGGCAAATCCATCAAAGTCCATACTTTGTTCTCATACATGGATCATATCTCAGATTTCATGGCCTCAAACCATTTCGCGGAATCTGGGCTCATCATCGCTTCCTCATAGTTCGCAAGTTCGTCATGCTCTAGCAACATGACTTCCAGAACAGGATTACCGTACCACTCTGGTGCGGATCTCACTCTGGTTTACCTACGAGATTTGGTAGTAACTTGATCTGAAGTTACATGATCATCATCATTAGCTTCCTTACTAATTGGTGTAGTAGTCACAGGAACAGATTTCTGTGATGAACTACTTTCCAATAAGGGAGCAGGTACAGTTACCTCATCAAGTTCTACTTTCTTCCCACTCACTTCTTTCAAGAGAAACTCCTTCTCTAGAAAAACTCCGAATTTAGCAACAAAAGTCTTGCCTTCGGATTTGTGATAGAAGGTGTACCCAATAGTTTCCTTTGGATATCCTATGAAGACATATTTCTCCGATTTGGGTTTGAGCTTATCAGTTTGAAACTTTTTCACATAAGCATTGCAACCTCAAACTTTTAAGAAACAACAACTTTGGTTTCTTGCTAAACCATAGTTCATATAGTGTCGTCTCAACGGATTTAGATGGTGCCCTATTTAACGTGAATGCAGCTGTCCCTAATGCATAACCCCAAAACGATAGTGGTAGATCGGTAAGAGACATCATAGATTGCACTATATCCAATAAAGTGCGGTTATGACGTTCGGACACACCATTATGTTGTGGTGTTCCATGTGGCATGAGTTTGTGAAACTATTCCACATTGTTTTAATTGAAGACCAAATTCGTAACTCAAATATTTGTCTCCGCGATCAGATTGTAGAAACTTTATTTTCTTGTCACGATGATTTTCCACTTCACTCTGAAATTCTTTGAACTTTTCAAATGTTTCAGACTTATGTTTCATCAAGTAGATATACCCATATCTGCTCAAATCATCTGTGAAGTTCAGAAAATAACGATACTTGCCGTGAGCCTTAACACTCATCGGACCGCATACATCAGTATGTATTATTTCCAATAAGTGAGTTGCTCGCTCCGGAGAACGGAGTCTTAGTCATCTTGCCCATGAGGCATGGTTCGCAAGAATCAAGTGATTCATAATCAAGTGATTCCAAAATCCCATCAGCATGGAGTTTCTTCATGCGCTTTACACCAATATGACCTAAACGGCAGTGCTACAAATAAGTTGCACTATCATTATTAACTTTGCATCTTTTGGTTTCAATATTATGATTATGTGTATCACTATGATCGAGATCCAACGAACTATTTTCATTGGGTGTGTGACCATATAAGGTTTTATTCATGTAAACAGAACAACAATTTATTCTCTTACTTAAATGAATAACCGTATTACAATAAACATGATCAAATCATATTCATGCTTAACGCAAACACCAAATAACACTTATTCAGGTTCAACACTAATCCTGAAAGTATAGGGAGTGTGCGATGATGATCATATATATCAATCTTGGAACCACTTCCAACACACATCGTCACTTCACCCTTAACTAGTCTCTGTTTATTCTGCAACTCCCGTTTCGAGTTACTAAACTTAGCAACTGAACTAGTATCAAATACTGAGGGGTTGGTATAAACACTACTAAAGTACACATCAATAACATGTATATCAAATATACTTATGTTCACTTTGCCATCCTTCTTATCCGCCAATCACTTGGGGTAGTTCCGCTTCTAGTGACCAGTCCCTTTGCAGTAGAAGCACTTAGTCTCAGGCTTAGGACCAGACTTGGGCTTCTTCACTTGAGCAGCAACTTGCTTGCCATTCTTCTTGAAGTTCCCCTTGTTCCCTTTGCCCTTTTCTTGAAACTAGTGGTCTTGTTAACCATCAACACTTGATGTTTTTCTTGATTTCTACCTTCGTCGATTTCAGCATCACGAAGAGCTTGGGAATTACTTTTGTCATCCCTTGCATATTATAGTTCATCACGAAGTTCTACTAACTTGGTGATGGTGACTAGAGAATTCTGTCAATCACTATTTTATCTGGAAGATTAACTCCCACTTGATTCAAGCGATTGTAGTACCCAGACAATCTGAGCACATGCTCACTAGTTGAGAGATTCTCCTCCATCTTTTAGCTATAGAACTTGTTGGAGACTTCATATCTCTCAACTCGGGTATTTGCTTGAAATATTAACTTCAACTCCTGGAACATCTCATATGGTCCATGACGTTCAAAACATCTTTGAAGTCCCGATTCTAAGCTATTAAGCATGATGCACTAAACTATCAAGTAGTCATCATATTGAGCTAGCCAAACGTTCATAACGTCTGCATCTGCTCCTGCAATAGGCCCGTCACCTAGCGGTGCATCAAGGACATAATTCTTCTGTGCAGCAATGAGGATAAACCTCAGATCACGGATCCAATCCGCATCATTGCTACTAACATCTTTCAACACAATTTTCTCTAGGAAGATATCAAAATAAACATATGAAAGCAACAATGCGAGCTATTGATCCACAACATAGATATGCTAATACTACCAGGACTAAGTTCATGATAAATTAAAGTTCAATTAATCATATTACTTAAGAACTCCCACTTAGATAGACATCCCTCTAATCTTCTAGGTGATCACGTGATCCAAATCAACTAAACCATAACCGATCATCACGTGAAATGGATTAGTCTTCAATGGTGAACATCATTATGTTGATCATATCTACTATATGATTCACGCTCGACCTTTCGGTCTCCGTGTTCCGAGGCCATATCTGCATATGCTAGGCTCGTCAAGTATAACCCGAGTATTCTGCATGTGCAAAACTGGCTTGCACCCGTTGTAGATGGACGTAGAGCTTATCACACCCGATCGTCACGTGGTGTCTGGGCACGGCGAACTTTGGCAACGGTGCATACTCAGGGAGAACACTTCTTGATAATTAGTGAGAGATCATCTTATAATGCTACCGCCAAACTAAGCAAAATAAGATGTATAAAAGATAAACATCATATGCAATCAAAATATGTGACATGATATGGCCATCATCATCTTGCGCCTTTGATCTCCATCTCCAAAGTACTGTTATGATCTCTATCGTCACCGACATGACACCATGATCTCCATCATCTTGATCTATATCAACGTGTCGTCATATGGTCATCTCGCCAACTATTGCTCTTGCAACTATTGCTATCGCATAGCGATAAAGTAAAGCAATTATTTGGCACTTGCATCTTATGCAATAAAGAGACAACCATAAGGCATTTGCCAGTTGCCGATAACTTTATCAAAACATGATCATCTCATACAACAACTTATATCTCATCACGTTTTGACCATATCACATCACAACATGCCCCTGCAAAAACAAGTTAGACGTCCTCTACTTTGTTGTTGCAAGTTTTACGTGGCTGCTACGGGCTTAAGCAAGAACCAATCTTACCTACGCATCAAAACCACAATGATAGTTTGTCAAGTTGGTGCTGTTTTAACCTTCGCAAGGACCGGGCGTAGCCACACTCGGTTCAACTAAAGTTGGAGAAACTGTCACCCGCAAGCCACCTATGTGCAAAGCACGTCGGGAGAACCGGTCTCGCGTAAGCGTACGCGTAATGTCGGTCCGGGCCGCTTCATCCAACAATACCGCCGAACCAAAGTATGACATGCTGGTAAGCAGTGTGACTTATATCGCCCACAACTCACTTGTGTTCTACTCGTGCATATAACATCAAACCATAAAAACCTAGGCTCGGATGCCACTGTTGGGGAACGCAGTAATTTCAAAAAATTTCCTACGCACACGCAAGATCATGGTGATGCATAGCAACGAGAGGGGAGAGTATGATCTACGTACCCTTGTAGATCGCAACGGAAGCATTGACACAATATAGAGGAAGTAGTCGTACGTCTTCTTCCCGATCCGACCGATCCAAGCACCGTTACTCCGGCACCTCCGAGTTCTTGGCACACGTTCAGCTTGATGACGATCCCCGGGCTCCGATCCAGCAAAGCATCGGGGAGGAGTTCCGTCAGCACGACGGCGTGGTGACGATCTTGATGTTCTACCGTCGCAGGGCTTCGCCTAAGCACCGCTACAATATGACCGAGGTGGAATATGGTGGAGGGGGGCACCGCACACGGCTAAGGAACGATCACGAAGATCAACTTGTGTGTCTATGGGGTGCCCCCTGCCCCCGTATATAAAGGAGTGGGGGAGGGGAGGGCCGGCCCTCTCTATGGCGCGCCCTAGGGGAGTCCTACTCCCACCGGGAGTAGGATTCCCCCTTTCCTAGTCCAACTAGGAGTCCTTCCATGTATTAGGAGTAGGAGTCAAGGCAAGGGAAAAGAGGAGAGAAGGAAGGAGGGGGCGCAGCCCTTCCCCCTAGTCCAATTCGGACTAGGCCTTGGGGGGCGCCCAACCTCTCCTATCTCTTTCCCTTAAAGCCCAATAAGGCCCATATACTCCCCGGCGAATTCCCGTAACTCTCCGGTACTCCAAAAAATACTCGGATCACTCGGAACCTTACCGATGTCCGAATATAGTCGTCCAATATATTGATTTTTACTTCTTGACCATTTCGAGACTCTTCGTCATGTCCCCGATCTCATCTGGGACTCCGAACTCCTTCGGTACATCAAAACTCATAAACTCATAATATAACTGTCATCGAAACCTTAAGCGTGCGGACCCTACGGTTCGAGAACAACGTAGACATGACCGAGACACGTCTCCGGTCAATAACCAATAGCGGGACCTGGATGCCCATATTGGCTCCTACATATTCTACGAAGATCTTTATCGGTCAGACCGCATAACAACATACGTTGTTCCCTTTGTCATCGGTATGTTACTTGCCCGAGATTCGATCGTCGGTATCCAATACTTAGTTCAATCTCGTTACCGGCAAGTCTCTTTACTCGTTCCGTAATACATCATCTCGCAACTAACTCATTAGTTGCAATGCTTGCAAGGCTTATGTGATGTGCATTACCGAGAGGGCCCAGAGATACCTCTCCGACAATCGGAGTGACAAATCCTAATCTCGAAATACGCCAACTCAACATCTACCTTTTGAGACACCTGTAATGCTCCTTTATAATCACCCAGTTAGGTTGTGACGTTTGGTAGCACCCAAAGTGTTCCTCCGGCAAACGGGAGTTGCATAATCTCATAGTCATAGGAACATGTATAAGTCATGAAGAAAGCAATAGCAACATACTAAACGATCGGGTGCTAAGCTAATGGAATGGGTCATGTCAATCAGATCATTCAACTAATGATGTGACCTCGTTAATCAAATAACAACTCTTTGTCTATGGTTAGGAAACATAACCATCTTTGATTAACGAGCTAGTCAAGTAGAGGCATACTAGTGACACTCTGTTTGTCTATGTATTCACACATGCATTATGTTTCCGGTTAATACAATTCTAGCATGAATAATAAACATTTATCATGAAATAAGGAAATAAATAATAACTTTATTATTGCCTCTAGGGCATATTTCCTTCAGGGGCCACATCTTCGTCGTCGTCCGGATGGTCAATGATGTTGGGTGGAGCTGCAAGACAGAACATTCGACCCCAAGTGAACCACTCAACCCTAAAAGGATCAAGAATCGAAATCGCAAGAGTTCATACCTGGGTTAGAGGTTACTGCATCCTCCATTTCCTCGTCCCGGTACTGGTATGAAGAGGTCCCTGACGTAGCAGCACTGCAAAGGCCCGCATTCAATCGGTTACACCCAGTTAATTGAATCCACATAAAGGACAAGTCAGATGGTTACCCGAAGATAGTAGGAACGGTCACTTTGATCCGAGGGAAAGCTTTGGGCGGTTTGGAAGAGATGGCTTTCGGCACTTTCGGCGCTGGAAGTGGCGCGACCTTGGATTGCTTTGGAGGCTTCTCAGTCGGCGTCGGGAAAGACGTCCTGGGGCGCTTCGAGGATTGCCCGATCGGCGCAGCCACCAAGTCCGGAGCACTTGCCGGGTCATGAGTGAGCTTGGACCTCCTCTCCCTCCTAGGAGGCGAGTCGACTTCTTCCTCGTCGGTCGATTCATCGCTCTCCTCGTCCTCCTCGGCTTCCGAATGCTCCTCGCCGCTCTCGCCCCCACTTCCTTCTTCTTCAGCGCCGGGGTCCTGCACTCCATTGGGCATCGAGTACATTTCAATGAGGGCCTGAAAGGATAACAATCAAAAGACATTCAGTCGACCACAAACGGGACATCACGTGGTGAACCGGAAAGATATTTGATAAAACAGAAATATACCTACTCCGGCTGGCGTGAGTTGTCGAATGGAATCACCCTCCTGGATCCCCGAGGGTTGTCTTTGTTGCCAGTGATTCCCCTCAACCAGTTCTCCAAGATATCCTCGTTGACCTCCTCCGGGTGGATCCGAGTGGTATCCTCGAGCCCAGAGTACATCCACATCGGATGATCGCGCGCCTGAAGAGGTTGGATGCGTCGACCGAGAAAGACCTCTAGTAGATCCATCCCGGTCACTCCATCGCGGACAAGATGGACGACCCGTTCGACCAGCTCCTTGACCTGCGCCTTCTCTTCTGGAACTACCTTCAGGGGAGCAGGCTTCTCCACTCGAGCCAAGGAAAAAGGAGGAAGTCCAGTCGACTGGCCAGGGGTTGGCTGATCCTTGCAGTAAAACCAAGTCGACTGCCAGCCCCGGACCGAGTCAGGAAGTATCGTCGCTGGGAAAGTACTCTTGCTCCTCATCTGGATCCCCAGGCCACCACACATCTGGATCACCCGCGTCCTCTCGTCACTCGACTTGGCCTTTTTGACCGACTGGGAACGGCAAGTGAAGATGTGTTTGAAAAGCCCCCAGTGCGGTCGACAGCCCAAGAAGTTTTCGCACATGGACACGAAAGCGGCCAGATAGACTATGGTGTTCAGAGTGAAAAGGTGGAGCTGAGCCCCAAAGAAGTTCAAAAAACCCCGGAAGAAAGGGTGGGGAGGCAGTGAGAATCTGCTATCTACGTGGGTTGCTAGGAGGACACACTCACCCTCTCTAGGCTGCGGCTCGGTTTCGTCCCCCGGGAGTCGAGCCGACTTGTGGGGGATCAATCCCCCCTCCACCAGGTCGTCGAGGTCGTCCTGTGTGATTGCCGAGCGGATCCAGTCGCCCTAGATCCAGCCCGCCGGCAGGCCGGACCTCGACGAGGATCCGCCCCGGCTGGTCCGCTTGCCCTTCGCCTTCGCGGTCGCCTTCTTCGCGTGTTCCAGCGCCGCCGTCTTATCCTTCCCCATGATGGCAGATCAAGCTCGAGCGGAGGTCCGGCGACGAGGCAGAAGCGAGAGTGGCGGAGAGATCGGGAGAAAGAGAAGAGAGAATGTGGGCGTGCGGAGCAGAGGCCTGGCCCGAGACCTTTTATAAGGCCTTCCACCGAGTGGCTGACTAGTGGACCCAAGCGATCTAAACAAATCCCACAACAGTCGCGCGCGCAGTACGTGGCGAAAAAGGTGGCGCGAGGATCGAGGAGACTTACCTAATCCATCCTGATAACCTTGTTTCCTCCCGTCTGGCGCGCTTCCCAAAATTCGAATCCCGCGAGATCCGCGGAGAGCGGACCTGTAAGACTGAAGACAAACACCCTCTACATCATCATTCGGAATTCAACCATGAAAGTTCACTCGACAACAACCAAGAATGGAGCAAGGCGACCGAGAAAGGAGTCGACATCGTCTCCTCAACTCATTGTTTCAGGACAAGGCATATTCATAGCACAAAGAGTGGGTCGGAAGTGTTCTCAACCCCTTCCTCACTCAAACCCTGATCCATTCGGGGGCTAATGATGAAGCTATGTACCTAGGGTAGGGTCATGGACCTGTCCAGCATACCCTCCCCAAGGACATCTTTACAAAGAATCAGAAGCAGTCGAAGAGAAAACATCATCCACTCGACCATGAAGATGTGCTCACTCAGCCACCTTGAAGACACTCGACCACCAGAAGACGAGAAGCCCTCCACTCTGCAACGGTCGTGACTTAAACCATAGCATTATGGGCATTTATAACACTTTATTGTAGACGTTATCAGTAACGCCCCACCTTTATGAACATTGAACCCTGTGTAACGGAGGGGAGCTGGGGTCTTGGCGCAATCTATATAAGCCACCCCCCTCCTCTGGGACAAGGGTTCGCACTTTTGTAAACACACATACACATATAATCTAGTCGACCGCCTCAGGACACCGAGACGTAGGGCTGTTACTTCCTCCGAGAAGGGCCTGAACTCGTAAAACTCGTGTGTACAACTATCCCATAGCTAGGATCTTGCCTCCTCATACCTACCCCTCATTCTACTGTCAGTCTTAGATCCACGACACCGGGCTCGGGAGAAAGACAGGGACGACGCAAGGTCGGCGACGACGGGCGACAACGATGTGAAGCTCGGGCGGAAGAGTGGAGTGAGAATGAGGAAATGGATGGCCGAGCGGGACGATAAGACGAGCTTAGTAGTAGCGAGGGTCAACACACCCGCGCTACTGCTAAGGAAGATACCTGCAACGCTGCTCAACTGACCCACACTGCTGATAAGTGGGGCCCACCTGCTAGCCCCTTGTATATACAGTAGCAGCGCATGTTTGTTAACCAGCTACCATGGTAGTTGTAGCGCGTGTTTTTACCCAACGCTGCTACTATTGCTAGCCCTAGCTAGGGTGTACGGGGGGCCACTTAGCGGTAGCGTGGGCTTATAGGGTCGGCGCTACTGCTAAATCCTACTTGCAGCGCGTGCTCCTGGGCCGCGCTACTACTAATTAACAGTAGCGATGGCTGTGAACCCCTCGCTACTACTATTGTTCTACCTATAGGCTTTTCCCTAGTAGTGACATGGGAGCAAGAGCCAGAGTAGTCGAGCATAAGGCTAGCGCATGAGAATACGACTAGTGAGCAGGAGCAAGTGAGCCATGGGATACAGGAGGATTGAGTAGCCTAGCATGAGGCGAGAATATTAAGACAGATCAGCTCAACATGAGGCGGGCGCATGAGGATGGAAGCAGTTGAACAATCAAGAGCGTTCTGAAATTCAGCATGGACTCAAGCCTAGCTGGATTCAAAACAGGACGCCACCTTCACAGTGCCGGCACTATTTTGGTCGGCCAAGTGTGGGTTCCCTCTCTATTGAGAGGAGTCCATAATTCAACCATGACAAATTGTAATTAACACTACTATACTGACCATTCCACGAAAATTTCATAGTTCTTGTCAAAATGGTCAGTTTATTGTCAATTTGAGTGCTTTTAACCGGTTCACCCACCTGGTCAGCGTCCACATCAACCACTACGTCACCAGCCAAAAAATTTCATAGAAAAATATTATTTTTTCTAAAAGTGCCAAATGAACACTACTATACTGACCATTCCACGAACATTTCATAGTTCTTGTCAAAATAGATTAAACCACACAATAAAAATACATATTTAGGTCCTTCTTTTGCCAATTTTCGATTAAAAAAATGGAAATGTCTATAAAAATTGAATAATTTTATAAAATGAACACTACCATGTTGATCATTCTGAGAAATTTTGAAACTTTTTTTTACTAAAGAGATTAAGAAAATATAAGGATAATACATACCTAGTATAACTTTTTTGGGTCATATTTTCACAAAAAAATGGAAGTGCCCATTAAAAATTGATAAAATTCTCTAAAATGAAAACTAGAATTCTGATAATTTTAGGAAACCAAAATCCAAACAATGAAAATACACATTCAAGGCCTTTTTTAGTAACTAGATGATGCCCCGCACATTGTTGCGGGAATATTTTGTAATATTTGAATGAGGTTCTGGTTATATGGAACATGAATATTTGAAATAATTGTTGTTGAAAGTATATAAGAATAAAATGTCAACATCATAAATAGAATGGTATTTTACATGAATGCATGCTTGCATGTTGAAGTGGATTTTTAATATACATATTCGCATGTTGAGGTGAGCCTTTTCCTATGCATTTGAATGATGAGGTGGCATACTTGCATGTTGAGAGAAATAAGAGTACCATGTTGATCATTCTGAGAAAGTTTCAAACTTTTCTTGCTAAAGAGATTAAGAAAACCGAAGGATAATACATATCTAGTACAACTTTTTCTAGGTCATATTTTGACTTAAAAATGGAGGCGTTCATTAAAAATTGATAAAATTCTCTAAAATGAAAACTAGAATTCTGATAATTTCAGGAAACTTTAAGAAAAATCCAATCATATTAAATAATCCATGGAAAATACACATTCAAGGCATTTTTTAGTAACTAGATGATGCCCCGCACATTGTTGAGGGAATATTTTGCAATATATCAATGAGGTTTTGGTTATATAGAACATGAATATTTGAAATAATAGTTGTTGAAAGTATATAGGAATTAATTCATAAACATCATAAATAGAATGGAATTCTACATGCATGCATGTTTACATGTTGAAGTGGATTTTTAATATGCATAGTCGCATGTTGAGGTGAGCCTTTTTCTATGCATGTTGAATGATGAGGTGGCATGCTAGCATGTTGAGAGAAATAACACTACCATGTTGACCATTCTGAGAAAGTTTCAAACTTTTCTTGCTAAAGAGATTAAGAAAATAGAAGGATAATACATATCTAGTATAACTTTTTTGGTGTCATATTTGACTTAAAATGGAAGTGTCCATTAAAATTTGATAAAAATCTCTAAAATGAAAACCAGAATTATGATAATTTCAGGAAACTTAGGAAAAATCCAAACATATTAAAAAATACAAGGAAAATACACATTCAAGACCTTTTAAGTTACTAGATGATGCCCCGCACATTGTTGCGGCAATATTTTGCAATATTTCAATGAGGTTTTGGTTATATGGAACATGAATATTTGAAATAATAGTTGTTGAAAGTATATAAGAATTAAATGTAAACATCATAAATAGAATGGAATTTTACATGCATGCATACATGTTGAAGTGGATTTTTAATATGCATAGTCGAATGATGAGATGAGCCTTTTTCTATGCATGTTGAATGATTAGGTGACATGCTTGCATGCTGAGAGAAATATGTTAGTGGGGGCTAGCTAATTAGATACAGAAGATAGGGTTTGGATACTGATTATTGTAGTTGGAATTCAGCATGTACTCGAGCCTAGCTAGACTCCACCCTCATGGCCCCAGCCCTCTTTAGACCGACCGAGTGTGGGGTTTCACCCCGTTTTTGAGTTGATTTCTATTAATTTTTTGGTTCCCGCAGTTTTCAGATTTTCTTAATATTATAAAAAAATCATGAACATTTTTTAAGTTGTGATTTTATTTGAAATTTAGGAATTACATATATATTATTTGTGATTTCCCACCTTTTTTAATATTGTTGAATTAAAAACTTCCTTAAAAAACAATACTAAACTAGCTATTGGTCCGGGCCATTTATCTTAAAGCACCCAACACCTGCGCCTAGCGCGGGGGATATGAGCTCTTATAGGAGGCCTCATATTTGACCTGTTTAGCGAGGGATAAGTGGAAACATGCACTCTGCAAGATTAATTCTGGCGAGTGACTGTTTGGGGAATCTGCAAGAAAAACTATATTTAGGATGGTTTAAAGCTGCAAGATGAATTACCCGTTTTTTAATCTTGAGAAAGTATTATAGTTAATCTGAAAATTAATTTGGAAAAGTATATTATGAAAGCAAATGTTATAAGAATTTTTTTGTCCTAAATGTTAGAAAAATCACGATTTTGTGAAAGGATCACCAATCAGCAACAAGAGGTGACACGTTATCATTCCTATTCCGTGCGAGAGTGCCTCTTCAGTGCCTAAGCTAGTGCTGGTGCTCGCACAAAAATCTTGGTTGCACTGCTCAATTGCTTGCTTGGTTGCATAGTTCACTTGCTCGATCGCAATAGGTACTGGCTCAGACAAAATAACCATATCTGTTTTTTTATAAATTCAATGAAACGTTCTGAAAATTTCAAATGAATAACAGATTTGATTTTCAAAAAATTCATATAATCACAAACTTTTAATAAGCTCATTAACTTTGGAAATTTACATAATTTCAAATAATATTCTTGAATTTCAAATGATGTTCCCAGAATAATATTTTTACATGAAATCATAACATGTTTGCAAAATCAAAAATATTTGCACAATTAAAAACTTTTCGTGAATTAACAAATGTCCCTCATCTAAAATAATGTTGGCAAATTCAAAAAAACTAATTGAAAAATGTCAACAATTTCGAAAATAACGTCACAAAATGGAAAAAAAACATCACTTCGAATAAAACATCATCACTTTGAAAAAAAAATACTTTGAAAAACAAATATGCATCTATATATTTCAATAATGATGATTTTAAAAAATAATACATGGAAAATAAAATTGTAAAATAAACATGCAGAATATATAAGAAATAAAAATTAATGAAAAACCGAATAGAATTGTAAAATACATGGAAAACCGGCCCAAAATCGGCAGGATCCATCTAGAATGTTCCAAAAGCTTGGAGAAATGTTATATGGTCTTGCCTACGGAAAACTATGGAAGAATGTTATATGGGCCTGCCTACGGAAAACTATGGAAGAATGTTATATGGGCCTGCACATTTAGCGCATCATGTGTCGTCTGAAGCTTTTCCCGCACCGTGCAGCTTCTACTCTCTCGTCTGAATGTTATATGGTGACGTACTGGTCGCTTTCAGGTTTTTTAATATTTTTATTTATCATTTACTTTTAATTTTTCCTTGCCTTTCTCGGTACCTTCATCAGCTTTTTTTATCATTTTCTGTTTTTCATCATTTTCTAGCCGCTTTTACTCATTTGTTTCCAGGTTTCATTGTTTTTTTCCTTCCTTTTTTCATTCATTCTTCACTTTTATTCATTTTTGTTACTACGTTTTCATTAGTTTCCTTTCCTATTGCTTGTTTCTTTCTTGGAATTCTCTATTTTCATTCTTTTACATTGGTTTTTTTATTGCATTCATTGTTTCTTCTTTTTTAATTTTCATCGTACTCTGTTTTGTTCAACATATCAACATGTTTCAGTTCACATACAACATTTATCCATAAGAAAATAATTTTATATACATGTTAACATTTTGAAATACATGATTAACATTTTTAAACTTATAATTTTATTTATGCATCTGTCCATACACATAATATATTTTTGGTATGTCTATTAATTTTTTCATACCTTTTTGACATACAATATTAACATTTTTTCAATACATTCTTAACATTTTTCAATGCATGATGAATATATTTTAATGACAATAAAGAAATTTTCACATAGATTGTACATTTTTCATATACGCCAGGAGCATATATATACAAGTTTTAACATTTTTGACGTCTGGAATTGAATATTTTTAAATACTTGTTTTTTGACGTCTACTTTTATTTAATGTACATTGTATGTTTTTTATACAACAGTAACATGATTTTTTTACACATTTTTTTAATTCATGAACAATATTTTTTCGTACACATTGTTTATTAGTATGTAGTTTTATTATATATAGGACAAATATTTTTCTATACATATTTCATATTTTACAAATTATTGATTACCATTTTTCAAATGCTTGACTAACATTTTTGAAATACATGATAAAATTTTTCATACATATCGCTTATTTTTTCTATACATGAAAAAAATTTGTATACACATTTAACATTTTCAAATGGCTGATTAACTTTCCTTAAATGTTTTTTTAAAGTGTTTTAGTATGTATGTGTGTGTGTGGGTGTGTGTGTGTATATATATATATATAGTGTTATTATTCATCATCTAGGGTGCAGAATAAGGTATTCTTCACCAGAGGTAATCTTATGGTCATTTCATAATTAAATTACGTTTGGAATTCAAATAGTTACATTTCTATTGATTCAGTACGTAAAATTTGACATAAGAAAATAAAAATATATGTCATAAAATAAGAAAATTTGCAGTTTATGTGTATTTTAGACTATGTTTTTACGTTTGTAATTTTACATAATATAAAATAATTTTTACGGTGATTATATATATTCTTACGGTCCTTTTTACGTCGGAAATAAGACAAAACTTACGAAACGTAAAATTGCGGTGCATTGATGGTAAAATAGAGGGGGGGTGAAGAATAACTATTGCTCACCCAGGATGACGAATAACGCGACCCTATATAAAATTTGGAAGTGTAAAGAATAGTAAAATAGTAAGCAAAAAGGGGCTGTGGCCTCGTGCGCTCACCTTCTAGCGAAACTGTGATACTGGCTGTAAGTATGAAGTACGTGTGCCCGCCACCGGGTTCCTCCCTGTTTTTCTTAGTATTACTAATTTTTCTTTTTGTATTTGTTTTTCTGCTATTTAAATATATCAGAGTATTGGAAAGTTATTTTTTTCCATACTCGTACATTTTTAAAAATGTACAGAAATCATAAAATATTCGTGGATTAAAAAACAATTCGTGAAACAAGGTTCGCAATTTCAAAAAACTTTCACAATTTTCAAATGTTCACGATTTTAGAAAAATGTTTGTGAGTTTGGAAAAATGTTTGCGGATTAAAAAATTTTCATGAATTCGAAGTTTATCCATATATTATAAAAAATGTTCGTCAAAGCTAAAAACATTCACAAATATCAAAACAATAGTCGATAAAAAATTGTCCATGAGTTCCAGAAATTGTTATTGAATTACAAAAATGTTCACAAATTTAAAAACATGTCATGAATTAAAAAACTCATAATTGTTTTTACTATTTAGAATATATTGAAGAATTTGCTAAGATGTCTGTAAAATTAAAAAGGAAAAGAAAAACTAAGTAAATGTAGGTAGCAAATATAAATAAATAATAGAACCAAAAATAATATAAAAAATAAAATAAAAATAGAAATGGTACCCTACTAAAGCTGCGTCAATTAATTTGGATCAGATGAAGTAGGAAATACGAAAATGAGAAAAGCAAAAAGAAAACACTATAACCCCAAAAAACAAACAAAAAAAGTGAGAAAATGCGGTCTCCGAAGGAACCTTCCCAGCGACCTACGCACCCAATAGGATTGACAGAATAGGATGTGCCCGCGTGTGTAGCCTGATAAATCTTTGTTTAACTATAGTGAGTCAAACACTGGGTTAAATACAAGATTAGTGAGTCAAATACTATATCTGTTTTCCCTTGGATTTAGTGATTGTTTGGATACTGATAATTAAATGTGAGACTTTAGAAAACAAGATTGAGGATGATTTTTAGGAAAATGAGTTTGGCCATTTTTTTTCATTAAGGCAAGTCTATAAAGTTCCTTGTTTGATGGGAAAATAAAATAAGAAAATAGATTATGTAGCTCGCATCGAGTTTCTCTCTCGCTCCTCTCGTCCAGCTTTCATGTTCATTATCACGGACAACACTAGGAAAACTCGGTGCTTGACGTTCAGTGCGCGTATCATCGGTGTCACCTAGTCAAAGCTCCTATAGTCGTAGGAACATGTTTGCATGAGGGACAAGGCCTCTCTATCCCGATGAACAAACCTCGTAGGACACCTTTCATATACCAACGATGCTACAACCCTGACTACTCATACTAGCCTCACTAGAGAGCATTCACCCTGGTGCTGATTGTCGCCGCCGCCATCCTCTTGAAGAACCACATGATCCCTCAAGGGTGTGACAATCATTACCTTGTCAAACTTCACCGTCACCTCGGGACATCATCCCCCAATTTAACTACGGCTACCCTTGTTGCTCGAAGGCCTACCCATATAGAAGGCCAATACCACCATGACATAGACTGGTTCTCATGCATCTCAGCCTCGCTACACAAACCGCCATTTTCAATTAGTACTACATCGACCTTTTCTCTTGCGACTACCATCTACCGCCCGACAAGGTGTTGGCCTCGTCTTCTTGCACTCAGCTAGAGGACATCGCGTCTCTGCGCAAGCCCTTCTTTTCTTCGACGACTTCGACCCTCTGTACATAAACTCATTTTTTTCCAAAAAAAATTCTATAAGTGTTTTTTTCTAAAAACTTGGTTTTGGGATTTTATTCGGTTGGAAAATGAAATCTAGGTTTTTGGTTCCTATGAGTGAGCCATCTTCACGATGAATTTGTCTCGAGGAGGGCGTCTATACGAGTTCCCAAGTTAGCATGTTTCAAAAAGAAAAAAAAGAGTGTTGCCACCAGTTACCAGATTTATAGTACACGGTTGCCATATTATGCACATTGAGTTACCTAATTATTTCATTCTTAGTTAGCAGATATCTCTCTCACTAATTACCTTGCGTATGACATTCTGCCATCTGGTAACTATGTTGGTTATACTTTCATAACTCCAGTGAATATAATCTGGTATCTAAGTGACATCAATCCGATAACTACTGATGGAAAAAGTTGTTAAAATATATTAATGAGTGATGTAGTTTCAAAGATCACATCATAAAGAAACCACCAATGGAAAATGATTTGTAGTCAGATTAGGGTTCTAGAGACACCTTTTTTAGTGTAGTTCCATGTAAGACACCTTGGAAAACTCCCCCACGTAGTACAGTCCATATATGATTGTACATCTGTATTTTTAAGTTTTCTTTTAAGTTTAGTATTTGAAAGCTAAGCACCAAGCTAAGTTTAGTATTTAAAGGTTTTCTTTTGCGACACATTTTTATATTCGAGGAACCTAAGTGAAGCACCTATCATCCACTGTGATTCTTTAAAGCATTCCAGGAGTAGGCTTCCTAATCTCCATTCCTTCCTATAATATTTTGGTTGAGCCATGCGTCAGTACAAGGATTCAAAACTCAAAAGCTTACACAAAAGGTCCATCTGCTGCATAGTGGACAATCTAGACAGTTAACTTTGTACCCGCACTAGTCACTACAGCAAAAAGAACATTAAAATTCTGATCGCAATCTCGCCTAGAGTTCCATAATGTCAGCACGAATCAATTTCCAAGAAAGTTCACATTGGTCTTTATCCTCCTCAGTTTCTTGTCTGTTGCTTTTCTTAATATTACTATTATGTGCAGCATGCGAGCTCAAAGTTCCACTAAAGGCATTCCCAATGAAGCCAAAGAGCTCGTAGCAAAATATGTATGAAACAAAGGTGCACAAATTTGGTACATCCGTAGAGATGGGATCTTTGTGAATATATATATATACATATACATATATATATATATATATAAATATATATATATATAATTCTAGGGCTTGGTACCATCCAGGTGTACGCACGTAAAACGATAAACGCACCTTTGCCAAAAGGGTGGATCACATCACGTGAAAACATAATATCCCAATGTACTTTTCATTCATCTGAAGTTAAACATGGATCCTCCACGGTGCTTTAGAACTTACACTAGTCTGAAAAGTACACTATTGCAGAAATCAAAAGCAATTCACAATGCCATTAGTCGATGGCCTAATCTTGGACAACACACATGCAACATCACAAATTTTCACTTGCATGTTAATAGAATCATCCCATACACACAATCATTTCTGAGCATTTGGATGTGTCTCATATACATATTTTGGTCTTTAAGAACATTACAGAAATAATTAAAATCCTAGAAATATTTTTTGGGAACTAATGTTAAGGCCATAATAGCTTTATTAAATAAAATGAATTTACTTCAACATGCATATGGGATGGAAATATTTTCCTAGGATCTACTATACTGTTTTAGTTTTACAAAAAACATTTTTTTGGGAAATAGCAATTATATAAGCTATATTCATTTTCCTGCATAATAGAAATAAAGAATGGAATTCAAATAACTACTACCTAGGCTCAAACTACCTTAGCTAATAGACAATGCGGCCTGCTCGGCCTTTAGCCTCGGGCCATCCTTAACTAGCACAAGCAGTACACAATACCAAACATTGATCTGAATCCTACATTGCCGTGCATCCCTTCCCTTCTCGATACCTTGCACCGAAGTAAGATTGAGGTGAAGTGGAGTGTGTCCAGGAAGCTTAGAGTATCTCTACCCCTTCCCTCATAATCCTTCAACTCCTTAATTGTTTATTTAAGGCATTAAGCCCCACTTAGCTCTTCGGAAAAATCATTTTACTCCTAAAAAATTGGAGGACTAAGTCCTTAAATCCACACTTCTCAAACATTGGCAACTCCTAATCCACCACAAATAGACCACATCAACCATGCACACCCTTGTCGTCGCTCTTCTATACCGCAACTTCTCTCTGATAGCGCCTTCGATCTTCCTGAGAACCAAGCCTGTCATCCCAGGCCCTCCACATCTCCTGTCGCCCGAGACGCTACACATAGGTCCCTAGAAATGTTGTCATCATTGGGGAAGAGCATGGCCATGTCATGCAGGTAGAAGATCAGCTTGCGGGGGTGGAGCATGTTTTGGACAACGAGGTTGAGAAAGAGGGTGATGAGGATGGCAGTTAGGATAGCGCCACATCATTTGAAGTAGAACCTTTACCATTGTGTGGGAGCTTGGATGAGAAATAAGAGAAGAAGGTAGTGGGGGACAACGTAGTGCGGGTTGGCGTTGTCGGTGAATTTGAAGGAGATGACAAGGTATAAGCTAGAGGCGCATGCGTCTAGCCTGTAAGCGTGCTGCTACTTTGGGGAAGAAAGGGGAGAGACATAGTTCTGAACGGGATCCAGGTTTATTATTATTTTTTAGCAAAGGGCAAGATGTAACAAAATTTAACTCGTCTAAGATTGAGGAGTTTTAAAGTTTAGGGGAACGAATAGAGATTCTCTTAGAGTGTATTGGGAGGGGTCTATGCCTAAATAGGGCATCCACTAGATGATGAGGTCAGGTGGTTAAGGGTCATTGCGGGCTTTAAGGCAAGGTTGAAGAAGACAAGGCTTGTATGGGTAGCAACATGGAAGGAAGAGGGGTCCGACAGGAATGTTGCACGCTCAAAACTGCTCGTTTTCTCCTTGGAGGTGATTTCTAGGTAGAGTGGGGTGAGTGGCTAGCACAGGGTGCGCAAAGTGGGGTCAAGCTCTGACTAAACATGGAGGCGATGGATTCTGCGCTATTGGATGCACTCGTGATGTATGTGCGCTTGGGTTTTCTTGGCATCGTTGAATAATCAATAATATATGGTCATGTGCATCAACCGAAGGAGAGGTAAGAGTTTATCCTCTTTTTCGAAAACATGTGTGTTTGGCTTCTTCTTGAGGCGACCTCCCAGGATATCACATCATCTTCCTATAACACCAAGCACAGCTTATGAAGTAGCTTTAAACAAACATAGTGATATAGGACTAGTTCATGTTTAATATCACAATGATTTGTGAATTGTGAGCAGCAAAGATGCCTGGATTAGAAGACAAATTAGGGGAGATAAGGTAGAGCATCCATGCCAAGATATTGCAAAAGTAATTTGGCATTAGAAAAAGGGGCATGGATAACCAAATAATGCAAAAGGCAAACAAAGGAGTACTGATCCACACAACATAATCCATAACCCCCGGCCATATAAGTATTCGTCACGCACCCTCTCTTTTGGCTAAATGTGTTTTGGGTAATTAATGTGTTAGTGCATGATTTGGGCAAACATTGGCACGTCACTGATTGTGATTAGAAGCCATGTATGACTACTTTGGAGTAATAGGAAGAAATCTAAAGGTGGTACAGGACCAATGTACTTTGGTTAGGCAATTGTGATAACGCTAATTGCTGATGGATGCAAGCAACTGCAACACACTCTGCAAAATGGTCATGCTAATTTGCCCCCCCCCCCCTCGTTTCCCCTTTTATTTATGAAAAGCATCCTACCTTTTATGAACGGGAGATAACTGGTACTATGCATGATGGTGATAACAATAAATAGGGGTATATTTTTTCAGGATAGGGATCCTACAAATGATCTGATCGTTCACTATCAATTTGTAGCATCCGAATCATATGATCAGATACAAACCTTACCTGTGAGGAATATAGATCCTTCTGTTAAACTAGAAATTATAGCACACTTATCTATAAATACTGGGATGTTTGTTCGTGTTTACTAAGCTTATTTGTCCAAATAGCGCCTTAGAAGAACCAAGTTGTTACATGAATAGTCTTTCTCGTTCAGTAATCTAAGACTTGCATTTGACCATTTCTACACAATTCTGTTCGCATTTGCACTTTAGTCATTGCATTTTTATCTTGTAGTAACATAAAAACTGCCCATAAAGGGGATCAAATAAGTTGCGAAATGCTATGTTAACATAGGAGATTGCCCGCTTTATATCATGAGCACCTTTTTTTTATTGTCCGCTACAAAGGAAAACATGCTTTTCCTTCAATTATTTCCTAGTGGACTAAAGACTGTCCGGTGCACATATATCCCAAACAAAAGGCTTGTGCTGATATACCTATTTGCGAAATAATGTTGCTAAAAAATATTTATTAGAAAAAGGCGGTGTTGAACAACTCAGCCCTTTTAAATAACTTCGCTTTAAGTATACATGCTGTCAGGGGCGGAGCCAGGGGGA
>NC_041390.1:4246771-4247346 GCF_002162155.2 Triticum dicoccoides | reverse complement strand
GACCACACGACCACGTCTACAACAACTCATCAGCAACAACTCCAGTCAATAGCGTCCATGTCATCACGAGCATCCACGCCACTCCTGCTGTGACTGCGGGAGGGAGTAGAGGAGAAGACAGGGGAGTCACCAGAAGGGGACGCAGCCACCGCCCTAGGTGCCAACCAATCATCCATTAGAGACACAGGTGATCATGGCGAAGCGGAGAAGACGACATAAGCACAAGACTTCAAAGTCAGTCACAATCGTCCGCTTGACTCCTGCTACGACTAAGGGGGAATGTTAGAATATAATTGTGTTTAAGATAGAGGTAAGAGTTAGAGATAGAATAGTTTTAACATGTACGACTTGCCCTCTACTCCAAGTCTCTCTCCCTCACAATGTATTCTATATATACCCCGTATGAAGGTCGGATCAATACAACATACAACAACAAAATACTATTATCATCCTACAATTTTCCACAGTGCTTACGACAACTTCGTCTTGATTTGGGGGCTAAGTATCTCGGAAATGGTCATAACAGCAGTATGTGTATGTACATTAGTAGAATGAATGTGTGTGTGTGTGTGTGT
>NC_041390.1:4245170-4246006 GCF_002162155.2 Triticum dicoccoides | reverse complement strand
GGGGGGGTGGGGTAGAGCGTTTTCTTCGTCAGCTATTGCGGGGCTGCCCTGCAATCAAATTTGGAGTCCCCACCCGATGTCATTATGTTGTCTGAAAGACGGATGAGGAAGAGGAGAATAACCACTGTACATCTAGTCAGTATCATAGCCGTCACTAGACTACACCATCATTGCCGCCATTTTCCACCATCTACCTCATTGTGGCCGTCACTAGGCTCGGTCCGTTCTTGCCACCGCCGTCATCGCCTCGGCCGATCTGCAGTGCCAAACAGCCCCCTCCCTCTCCTCTTATTTCCTGAGATAAACTTGTGGAGATACTTGTGTTGCACACGTGCTTCTTGAGATATTTCCCGGATGTTGCCTCGGAGTGATTCACGCGCCTTCCTAGAAGGCAATCAGATTTACATTGTTTTTCGCAATCTCGGAACTGCCTGAAGATGCCAAATGGCAATTCTGTATGCTTGCAACACTGCTTACATTAGAATATATTCCACTACTTTTTGTTAATATCTTAATTATTGGCATTATGAGGCCATGATGCCAGTCCTTTATTCAATCTTTACAGGGCACTCAACTTTTTGGATTTTTTTAAAGCTGAACCTTTGAGAGTGACTTCATAACGTACGTCACGTATTGGAATCCCTTTCTCTGAGGTGTATAGCTAAGATCATTTTAGAACAACTTTGTTGGAGGTGAGCACTTCTTCTGTCCGGATTTATTAGCTCCCTTATATTTTGAGTCAAAATTTCACCTTAAATTTAACTAGCAATGTATAAGTTATATAACAAAAAATAGTATAGCTGAGAACGTCTTTTGAATACGAATCGAACAATACA
>NC_041390.1:4241773-4245160 GCF_002162155.2 Triticum dicoccoides | reverse complement strand
ACTAAATTGCCTAGGAAAATCTTCAACGAATGCGTGAGGAGAAAACACCATGGAAAGGCAAATCTCACACCACAGCCGTAAACATGCATTGACAAAAGGAACGGCGATAAACCAAGCAGGCAAAAAAGGTTTATCTTTTTTCTTGTCCTCCCACCCGCTCACCCATGCGTTCTATCGCAAATACCTCGGGGGAGAATATTCTTCATGTTCAGCATCTTCTTCTTCATGTCTTGACTTGGAATAATTCTGCTTTCGTTGAGACGGGAAAATGGTTTAATTCTTCTAGCTAGCTCACCGACAAAGTGAATCTGGACGTGCAGTGAATCTATGATACTTCCCTGAAAAGGGATTTTCCTTTGGCCTTTAAACCCTGCTTTTTATGCTAGTTGCCGAACAGGAAAAGGCTGCTACGGCTCGAATATCCTTTGCTTCCTGCCAGAATAGCTAATTGAAGATTAGCGGCTGGGATGTCTCTGAAGTGCGTCCAAAAGGTCAGACGCAAGGCATTTCCATGTTGGTTCTGCAGGCAGACATCGAGTTGTGCCAGGATTAACTGAATTAGCTTGTTGCAGGAACCGGGGAAAACATATATTTGGCATGTCAGTAAATCTCCTTTTGACAACCCTGTGTAGCCAGTGTGAGATGGCATCAGCTAGTACATTCTGATTTTTTAGAAAATAAAATTCAAATTTTTTTTTGTGAATGTTCACAAGACATGTATCTATAACCCCTAAAAATTTCAGATCATAATTTAAAACACAATGCAAAACAAAAATGGCAAATCTAGCATGAATAGTCTCAAAAGAAAACAAAACATGCATAGTGTCTGAAATGACACTATTCACATCTAGATTTGTATTTTTTGTCTCTCAATGTGTGTTTTGAATTAGAATCTGAAATTTTCAGGGTTTGTAAGCACACACACACTGTGAACATTCACAAAAAAATCAGATTTTTGTGAAATGTTTAAATGTGAGTTTTCAAACTTTGAAGCATGAGAGCATGTAAAGGATGGTATCACCTGATATTTACCCATGTCTCTGCTGTCTGTTTGAAGATGGACTATTAATTCAGCCGGCAAAGTACGCAAAGCAGCAAGACCTATGGAAGACTAAGACTACTTTGTAGATGTACGCAACAAATTAACTAGTGCCCTGGAAAGCACCTGACCAAGTGCACGCCGGCCTGGCGGCTATCTGTTGCGCGCACAATCTTGAAAATCAATGGACCATAGTAGAAAGTATAGTATACAGATGTGCATGACCGTGTTTCTTACCAGATGGCAAATGTACGTCCCATCACATCTTTTTTTTAGCAACACGTCGCATCACATCTTAATTCACCAACAGAGAGCAGATAACTTTTCCCAAAAGCAAAAGCAAAATTTGGAGAGCCGTTCTTTGCTCATCCATGATCATGAGGCTCCTTAATTAAATCGCATCGATGTATCGACCCATGGTCAAAAAGCAGTGAAAGCGTCAAACCTTTTGTTACCACATGTGTGCAGTGTCCTTATATACTTCCTCCACATTCTAGCTTAAACTTTATCCCTCAATATGACTAATTAAACATGAAGTATATGTTATAAAAAGTATATTATTTGGATATTTTTATATCTCATATTTCACTAGTAATTTTGTACTCAAAATTAGATCCAGGGTATGGGAAAAACTTATAAATACGAGCAGAGGAAGTAGTATGTTGAACATATTCTTAATTTAAATTTGTTCAATACAGTACGAAACTATTTCAGGATTAGGAAAAAGGCTGTAAGGAAAGGCACAAGAAGCATGCTGAAGTAATTAGGCACCTTGTTTATGTGTGCGTGCCCGAAGCCTTCCAACATCTATCATGGAAGCGAGCAAAGGGCACTGGCATACGCCCACTTTTAACGGATCCGGACACTTGCTACGTACAGCTGGTACGTAGCAGTACGTGTTGTTTCAGCTGCCTCGTGACTGAGACCTTATTCATGTATGCAATCTTGCAAGTAACCTTGATAACCCCTCGCGTTACTTGTTACATTGCATGTTTCACATGCGCGCACTAGATAATCTTGTTTCACATGCGCGTGCCAGATAACCTTTGAAAGATGGGAGCTTATTCCAGGCTCCTCTAACGTGAGAACCGGTCTGTTGCTAATCCGAGTAGATGACGAAGAGTTCTCTAGTGATTATCTGATCAATTTCGGACCAGGACTGGTAGGGTGTGGTCCTCTAGTGAAGCGACCTGGCCCGAATCCTTATCCGGTGTTTGCGTGCCCGCCCTAACGGGAGCCGATTTGGTCGAAAAATCATAGGTATCCTAAGAAATCAGGGATGATGCGCTCCGAGCAAAGTTTACTCGTGTTGGAGAGCTGTAAGACCATGCCGTGGACCACGGGAGTGTCATGGCTTTGGTTGTACTATCATATAGTCTACTTCCTTATCGCATCCTCCTTGTTGTCAGGGGAGTAGTTGAGGTCGACCTCCTCAGGGGTAACTTGAGTCCTAGCCCCACGCCTCACCGACAAGTGGAATAACAAGAAGATCTGATCGGGCTATGATTGAGATCGGATCAGGCTCCACGGGGAATGTCAAATGTTGATGATTAATGCACCACCCTGATCTTACACTGCACATAGAGTCATGGAAGGAATTAGAGGGATGTGTGGTGACTGAAGTGATCTCGTCCGCGGGGAAGGTGACATGGTAGTTTACGATCATGGGAGGATTACATGTCTGTACGTCATCCTCCTTCGAGCATGTGCCATTACTCACCGACAAAGGGGACCCTAGTTGCCACCCGAGTCACCCGAACGCGAGAGCACCGCCACATTTAACCTCTGATAATTTTTAGGTGGAATATCAAGAAGAAAAACCGATCCAGCTATCTAGAAATTATATCGAGCTCCAAAAAATGCAGAATTATATGAGTGATGGTTAAGTAATTGTTGCTGAATGTTATCATCAGTGGATTTGAAGTAACTGTCGCCTGCGAGTTGTACATGGTATTTCCTTTTTTTGCGGGGTATACTTGGTATTTCCTAAAAAACAAAAGGTTTGATTCTCATGTGATGATTTACAGGAGCTAGAGTTGGACACTGGCCTATCTTTTAACAAGGCGCGAGGCCGATTCGGAAAGAAACACATGTAATCCTTTGCAGCTCCGCAACTATAGCTCTTTGGCCTCTCCAGGTATGGCCAGGTTACCCTTATCTAGGATAACTTGAAGTGTCAGATAGGGAGGTAACTGGGTGAGAAAGACTAAGATAGCCACTTTATGTCATGGATTGTGATGATTTTCTTGTCCTTTGTTTAATGCGGCCTTATGCTTACGAAATTTTAGAAAATGCTAATGGATTTTAAAAGAGAAAAACATAACAGAAACTGGGAAAAATCTGCAGGT
>NC_041390.1:4229679-4232255 GCF_002162155.2 Triticum dicoccoides | reverse complement strand
GGGGAAGGTGACATGGTAGTTTACGATCATGGGAGGATTACATGTCTGTACGTCATCCTCCTTCGAGCATGTGCCATTACTCACCGACAAAGGGGACCCTAGTTGCCACCCGAGTCACCCGAACGCGAGAGCACCGCCACATTTAACCTCTGATAATTTTTAGGTGGAATATCAAGAAGAAAAACCGATCCAGCTATCTAGAAATTATATCGAGCTCCAAAAAATGCAGAATTATATGAGTGATGGTTAAGTAATTGTTGCTGAATGTTATCATCAGTGGATTTGAAGTAACTGTCGCCTGCGAGTTGTACATGGTATTTCCTTTTTTTGCGGGGTATACTTGGTATTTCCTAAAAAACAAAAGGTTTGATTCTCATGTGATGATTTACAGGAGCTAGAGTTGGACACTGGCCTATCTTTTAACAAGGCGCGAGGCCGATTCGGAAAGAAACACATGTAATCCTTTGCAGCTCCGCAACTATAGCTCTTTGGCCTCTCCAGGTATGGCCAGGTTACCCTTATCTAGGATAACTTGAAGTGTCAGATAGGGAGGTAACTGGGTGAGAAAGACTAAGATAGCCACTTTATGTCATGGATTGTGATGATTTTCTTGTCCTTTGTTTAATGCGGCCTTATGCTTACGAAATTTTAGAAAATGCTAATGGATTTTAAAAGAGAAAAACATAACAGAAACTGGGAAAAATCTGCAGGTTGCCTATTCGCGAATGAGCTGACCACAAACAGCGACAAGAGGCGACACACGTCATGGTTGCTATTTCACGCGAGAGCGCCTCTCACTGCCTAACGCCTAAGCTACTCGCGCATGGGGCGCCATTGGTGTTGTCTGGCCCATTAGGCCACTTCCACAGATCTTTCGCTAGCACAGCTCAGTCGCTCGCTTTCCCTAAAAAAAATGTCGCTCGCTTGGCCGCATAGTTCGCTGCTCAACCGCCAATAGGCACTGGTTCACACAAAATAACCGGATATGATTATTTGAGACTAAATAAAATCATATACAGGAAAATAGATTCAAATTTTCCTGTTTTAAATAAATCATATTTTTCCTGAATTTTCAGAAAACTAAAATATATTGTAAATAAGTTTTGAGAATCGTGAATAATGTAAATAATTTTAAAGAATCGGAATAATATAATTCTAAAACTTCTCATGAATTTAAATACTTTAAAATAAAGCTTGGCAATTTCAAATATTTTTCGTGGAATATAAATTTTCACAAATTCATAATTATTTGCAAATGAAAAAACATTTTTTGCAATTTCAAAATACCGAAAAGAATTTAGAAAAATGAAAACCACCTTCCAAAATATGGTCCCAATTAAAAAACAAATCATTACTTTAAAAAATATAAATCGATATTTTAGAATATTGATCATTAAAAAAATCAGAGATCGAAACTAAATAATGAAAACTAAAAATACAGAGAAAAGGGAATAAAAAACAATATAAGACTTTGAAAAGATAATAGAAGTAAAAGTCCAGGAAAAGCAGCCAAATACCAAGGGATCCATCTAGAATGTTCCAAAACTGATGGAGAAATGTCTATAGAGGTTCGCCAAGGAAAGATAATAGAAGTATGCGCCCTGAACGAAAACGGCTACAACACGGAATAGCATGGGTTCTCCTATTTACCGCACTTACGATCTAGCCAACGCGCAGCCCCCATGTCCACGTGCATCCTTTTGGGGCTGCCCATGTTTTGGGCTGTCAAGCCCCTTTTTAATATATTTTTAATAATTTTCGTTTCATATTTTCTTCTTCTTCAAAAGAATTTTTTATTTTAAAAAATTCGAGTTGTCACTTAAAGCATGAATTTCGCAAACGTGTTCACGACATGATAAAATGGTATCTGATTAAAAATTTATTCATTATTTTTAATAAAAATATTCTAATATGAAAAAATGTTCATGATTTTCAAAAAATAATGTTCATGATTTTGAGAAATAAATTCAACTATTAAACTTTTTTGGTGAATTCGATTTTTTTGCACATTCAAAAAATATTCATGAAAATATTTTTTATTAAATTTTTGTGAATTAAAAACTCCATCGATTCAAAAAAGGTTCGTTGATTCAAAAATGTTCGGTGATTCAGTTCATGAATTGAAAAAACATTCATGCATTTCAAAAAAGTTCATAAAACACAAAATATGTTCATGAATTTCAATAATTGTTCCCCAATAATTTATTTTTTCAATTCAAAACATATTCTCTGATTCCAGAAAATGTTAATGAGTTTGGAATAAATATTCATAATTCTTGAAAATGACCATGAATTTAGAAGAAATGTTCGGGAATTCGAAGAATGTTCAAGATTTCGTAAAAATGTTCAAATACACAAATTTTCCATGATTTAAGAAAATGTTCGAGAATGGGAAAATATATTTGCAAAATTAAAACTGAAAAAAGAGAAAAACACATGTTTAAAGGGGTAAAATGAAAATTATAAAATGAATAAGAAATGAAAAATAAAAAGGAAGGATAGAATAAAAAGGAAAAAAAGCAGAAAAAACCCAAAAGAAAAGACACAAGAAAGGAGAGAAAAACCAGTCCTAGGAG
>NC_041390.1:4227370-4229039 GCF_002162155.2 Triticum dicoccoides | reverse complement strand
GCAAGGAAGCTTAAAATAGTTGACTTAGAACTGCCTAGACCACTAATAATTTAAAATGAAGGGAATAGATTTCTATCGGTAACTATTTGAACGAGTGTACTTGCTCCTCAGTTGATAACTTACGACCCACTTGTGTAGGCGATGTTCACAACATCTATGCTCTTGAGCAGGAACCATGATTTGTGAAAAAGTTACTCTTTCCTTGGCTTTAGTGGTTGTTTGGATACTGAAAATTAAATGTGACATTTTAGAAAACGAGTTTTGTGGAGGATTTTTAGGAAAACCGGTTTTCTCTATTTTTTGGTAATGCAGTTCACATCGAGTTTGATGGAAAAATAAAAGTAGAAAATATATTATGTAGTTCACATCGAGTTTCTCTCTCCCTCCTCTCGTCTAGATCTCATGTTCACTATCACACACAACACCGGAAAAGCTCGGTGCACAACGTTCAGTGCGTGTATCACCAGCGTCACCTATTTAGGAGGACACAGGGTTCCTATAGTCGAAGAAGCATCTCTGTATGAGGCGCAAAGCCTCTCTCGCCCCGATTGAGGAACCTCACAGCACACAGTTCCTACTCCAGTGATGCCGCATAAGGATGGAAATTTTATCCACGGACATGGATAACCGCGGATACCCGACCCGAAAGGACAGGATTTGGATACAATTTTATACCCTTGTGGTTATTTGATGTTGGACTATTGCTATGTCATTTTGTAAGAAACTAAGACTAAGAAATTATGTTGGGCTATTCCTATGTCTGTGAGGTACTAAGGCTGACAATTTCGTACTTATTCTTATTTGATGTTCTGCTATGTCATTCTATGAGAATCTGAGAGCTTATTTCATGTGGTGCACTTCTCCTATGTTATTTTGTGAGCATCTGAAAACATATTTAATGTTGGGCAGTTGTGCAATGCCATTTTAAGAGAATGTGAGTCTTTATTTGAATGGATTGCCGTGTTATGTAAATGTTCAAGGTATTATGTATACGTGTTTGATAGGACCCGATGGATATCCATCGGGTTTGGACATGGACACAATTTTTTGCCTGTGGGTTTTTTCATGGATAGGCAAAGAATGTCCTCGTGGATTCAGATATGGGTTTGATATTGTTCTACCCGGGACGAACCCGATCCTTTGCCATCCTTAATGCCGCAGCCCCGACTACTCATACTAGCCTCACTAGAGGATTTCAACCCTCCAATGGTTGCCGTCACCGACATCCTCATGAACCACATGATCACTCTAGGGCGCGGCAATCAGTGCCTTGTCAGGTTTCACCATCACCTTGGGACACCATCCCCCGATTTCACTATCACCACCTTGTTTCTTGGAGGCCTCGCCGGAGAAGAACAATACCATCATGCCATACATGGGTTCTGGCGAACCTGGACCCCGCCATGCCAACCACCTTTGTTAACTACTAATACATCGACCATTTTCTCTAGCGACTGTCTGCTATCGTCCGACAAGGTGCTGGCCTCACCTTCTTGTCCTCTGGTAGACGACATCGCAAATCAGCGCAAGGCATCCTTTTCTTCGATGACTTTGACCCTTTGTGCATAAACTCATCTTTACAAAAAATGTCTATTAGTCGTTTTTATAAAAAAATCCATTTTGGGATTGTGCAGAATTCGATTATATATATCCATGATTCGGTTAGAAA
>NC_041390.1:4216547-4227265 GCF_002162155.2 Triticum dicoccoides | reverse complement strand
AAAACAAAAACCATTTAAAAATGTATTTGTCTTTTAAACTAATAATCCTATTAGCGAGCTTTCTTCACGACGAATTTATCTCGGGGAGGGTGTCTATACAAGTTCTCAAGTTAGCATCTTTTAAAAAAAATGTTGCCACCAGTTACCAGATTTATAATACATGGTTGCCATATTATTCACATTGAGATACCCAATCATTTCATTCCTAGTTACCAGATATTTTCTCTCTTGCTAGTTACCTTGGAGATGACATTCTGGAACCTGGTAACTATGTTTATTATACTTTCATAACTCAAGTGAATATAATCTTGTATGTAAGTGACATCGATCTGATAACTACTGATGGAAAAAGTTGTCAAAATATATTAGTGAGTGATGTAGTTTTAAAGATCTCATTGTAAGGAAACCACCTAAGGAAAATGATTTGCAGATGGATTAGAGGTCCTAGATATAATTTTTTAGTGTAGTTCCATGTAAGACACCTTGGTACACGGCCCCACGTAGTACAATGCATGTGTGATTGTACATCTGTGTTTTTAAGTTTTCTTTTGAGTTTAGTATCTAAAAGCTAAGCACCAAGCTGAGTTCTGGTGCAACCCTTTTTCCAGTTTTATTTACCTAAACGACGCATTTTCCTTTGGAGGAGCCTAAGCGAAGCACCTGTCATCCACTTTGATTCTTTAACGCATTTCAAGATTGAGTGCCTAACCTCGATTCCTTCCTATCATCTTTTACTTATTCCATGCGAGGTATCCATTGAGTTCCCAGTACAGGGATTCAAAACTCAAAAGCTTATAAAAGGTACATCTGCTGCATAGTGGATGAGTCAGACCCCCTCAGTACAGAAAAAAGAACAATAAAATTCTGATCACAATCCCGCCTAGAGTTTCATAATGTTAGCACAAATCATCTTCCAAGAAAATTCACATTGGTGCATATTCTCCTCAGGTTCTTGTCTGTTGCTCTTCTTGATAGTACTATTCTGTGCAGCATGTGAGCTCAAAGTCCCACTAAAGGCACTCCCATGAAGCCAAAAAGCTTGTAGCAAAATATGTGTGAAACAAAGGTGCACAAATTTGGTACATCCGTAGAGATGGGATCTTTGTGAATATGTAAAATTATAGGGCTCGGTACCATCCAGGTGTACGTATGTAAAACGATAGATGACACCTTTGCTAAAAGGGTGGATCACATCGTGTGAAAACATAACATCTCAATGTACTTTTCGTTCATCTGTAGTTAAACATCGATCCTCCACAGTGCTTTAGCACATACAATGGTCTGAAAAGCACAATACATTATTGCAGAAATCAAAAGCAATTCACAGTGCCATTAGTCGATGGCCTAAATCTTGGACAACACACGTCTAACATCCCAAATTTTCACCAGGATGTTAATAGAATCATCTCATATGCACAGTCATCTCTGAGCATTTTGGATGTGTCTCAAACACATATTTGCGTCTTTGAAAATTCACGGGAATAATTTAAATCCTAGAGATATTTTTTGGGAATTAATATTAAGGCCATAATAGCTTTATAAAAATAAAATGAATTTACTAAAACATGCATATGGGATGGAAATGTTCTCCTATGATCTATAATAGTGTTTTAATTTTACAAAAATATTCTAGATTCTTTTGGAATTGAACTAGCAATTATATAAGCTATATTCATTTTCCTGCATAATTGAAATAAAGAAATGGAATTAAAATCGCTGCTAGCGAGCCTCAAACTCTTAGATAATCGACCATCCGGCCCGCTCGGCCTCATTAACTAGCCCAAGTTGTACACAATACCACCAGTTGGATCTAAAACTTGCGTTGTCATGCATCCCTTCTAGTCTCGATACCTTGCGCCGAAGTAAGATTGAGGTGAAGTGGAGTGTGGCCAGGAAGCTTAGAGTATCTCTACCCCTTCCCTTAAAACCCTTCAACTCCTTAATTTTTTATTTAAGGCGTTAAGCCCCACTTTGCTCTTCACTCAAATCCTTTAACTCCTCAAAAATTGGAGGACTAACTCCTTAAAACCACACACTTACCAAAATTTGGCACCCCCAAATCCACCACAAATGGAGCACATCGATCATGCACACCCTCGTCGTCGCTCTTCTATATCAACTCCTCTTCGATAGTGCCTTCGATGTTCCTGAGAACCACGTCTTTCATCCCAGCTCCTCTAGATATTCCGTCGCCTGAGTTGCTTCACCTAGGTCCACAACAATGTCATCATTGAGGAAGAGCATGGACTTGTCACACAGGTAGAAGATGGGCTTGTGGGGGCGGAGCATGATGTGGACCACGGGGTTGACAAAGAAGGCGATGATGATGATGGTTAGGATAGTGCCACATCATTTGAAGTAGAGCCTCTATCGATGTGTGGGATCTTGGATGAGAAATAAGGGAAGAAAGTAGTGGAGGACAAAGTAGTGTGGGCTGGCATTGTCGGTGAATTGGAAGGAGTCGGCAGGGCTTAAGTTGTAGGTGCATGCATCTAGGGTGCAGACGTGCTGCTAATTTGGGGAAGAAGGGGAGAGATATACTTCCACATGGGATCCATGTGTATTTTTTTTAGCAAAGAGAAAGATGTAACAAAATTTAACTCGTCTAAATTTGAGGAGTTTTAATGTTTTGGGGAACAAGTAGAGATGCTCTTAGAGAGTATTTTGAGGGGTCTATGCCTACATAGGGCAGCCACGAGATGATATGATCAGGTGCTCAAGGTTCATTGCGGGTTTTAAGGAAAAGTAGAAGAAAGACAAGGCTTGTATGGCTAGCAACATACATGGAAGGAAGAGGCATCCGAGATGATTGTTGCACGCTCGGAAAGGCTCGATTTCTCCTCGGGGGTGATTTCTATGAAGAGTGGTGTTAGTGGTTAGCACGGGGTGTGTAGAGTGGGGTCAAGCTATGGCTGAACATGGCGACGATGGATGCTACCCTACTGGATAGAGTGTTTTCGCGGTCGGCTATAGCGGAGCTACCCCCCACAATTGAATTTTGAGATCCCCACCCGATGTCATTATGTTGTTTGAAAGGGGGATGAGGAGAACAACAACTGTAGATCTAGTCAGTATCATAGCCGCCGCTAGACTCTACCATTATTGCTGTCATTTTTCACCATCTACCTCATTGTGGCCCACCGGTCAGCGCCAGCCTAACCATTGAAATTTGCCACTGATGGCCGGTGTCACTACCATGCCGCCTCTCGTTGTGGCACACTGGAGATGCACCTGCTCTGTCATTCTACGTCTGCTTTGGTCCCCCGTCCATGACCCACCCACCCACCCACCATGATCCTTAAGTACCTTAGGCACCTCCGTCGGCACCGTCGCCTTGGGCTCAGTCCATTCTTGCCACCGTTGTCGTCGCCTTGGCCGATCCGCAGTGTTATGCAGCCAATCATTTATCCCTTATTTCCTGAGATAAACTTGTCGAGATATTGGTGTAGCACTCGTGCTTCTTGAGATATTTCCTGGATGTTGCCTCGGAGCGGTTCACGTGCCTTCCTACAAGGAAATCAGATTTACGTTGCTATTCACAATCTCGGACCTGTCTGAAGATGCCAAATGGCAATTCTGTACGCGTGCAACATTGCTTCCATTGGAATATCTTCCACTACCTTTTCTTAATATCTTAGTTATTGGCATTATGAGGCCATGATGCCAGTCCTTTATTCAATCTTTACAGGGCACTCAACTTTTTGGAATATTTTTTAAAGCTGAACCTCTCAGAGTGACTTCATAACGTACGTCACGTATTGGAATCCCTTTCTCTGAGGTGTATAGCTAGGATCACTGTAGAACAAGTTTGATGGAGGAGAGCACTTCTTCTGCCTGGATATAATAGTCCGCTTATATTTTGAGTCAAAATTTCACCTTATATTTAACTACCAATATATAAGTTATAAGCCAGAAAGTAGAATTGCTGAGAACGTCTTTCGAGTACAAATCCGACAATACATTTTTACGACATACACCTCATATTTTGCTAGTTAAGTCTATAGTAAAAAAATTACACAACATACGAGAAGAATCAATAAACCGAGATGTAGGAAGTTCATATGCAAGTGGCGACTAAATTGCCTAGGAAAATCGTCAACGAACGCGTGAGGAAAAAACACCGTGGAAAGGCAAATCTCAGACCACAGCCGTAAACATGCATTGATAAAAGGAACGGCGATCAACCAAGTAGGCAAAAAGGGTTTCTCTTTTTTCATGTCCTCCCACCCACTCACCCTTGTGTACGATCACAAATCCCTTGGAGAAAAATATTCTTCATGTCCAGCATCTTCTTCTTCATGTCTTGACTTGGAATAATTCTGCTTTTGTTGAGATGGGAAAATGGTTTAACTCTTCTAGCTAGCTCACCGACGAAGTGAATCTGGACGTGCAGTGAATATATGATACTTCCTTGAAAAGGGATTTTCCTTTGGCCTTTAAACCATGCCTTTTTATGTTAGTTGCCGGACAGGAAAAAACAGCTACTGCTCGACCATCCTTTGCTTTCTGCCAGAATAGTTAATCGAAGATTAGCGGCTGCGATGGCTCCGAAGTGCGTCCAAAAGGTCAGACGCAAGAAATTTCCATGTTACTTCTGCAGGCCAATATCGAGTTGTACAAAGATTAACTGCATTACCTTGTTGCCTAAACCGTGGAAAACAAATTGATTTGGCATGTCAGTGTCTCAACTTTTGACAACCATGTGTAAGCTAGTGTGAGATGGCATCAGCTAGTACGTCCCAATACTCCATGTTTTTCTTCCAATATCAGCTAGTACGTTCCAATACTACCGTATATCAGCTAGTACGTTTATGGCCGTGTTTCTTACCAGATGGTAAACGCACGTCGCAGCAAGATGGCGAAAAAAGTTCCTTGTTGTTAGTAGAAAGTACTCCTAGAATACATCAGATGTGGGGAAATAATGTTCATGGCCGTGTTTCTGACCAGATGGCGAACGTATGATCGCAGCATATCTTAATTCACCAACAGAGAGCAGATAACTTTTCCCAAAAGCAAAAGCAAAATTTGGAGAACCGTTCTTTGCTCCTCCCAAGTTCCAATGGACTGTTATTTACTCAATCATGATCATGATGCCCCTTAATTAGATCACATCGATGTATCGACCCATGGTCAAAAAGCAGTGAAAGCGTCAAAGCTTTTGTTACCGTATGTATGCAGTGTCCTTATATACTTCCTCCATATTCTAGCATAAACTTTGTCAATCAGTATGACTAATTAAACACGGTGTATATGTTACAAAAAGTATATTATTTGATTAGTATTCTCTCATATTTCACTAGTAATTTTGTTTTCAAGATTTGATCCAGGATATAAGAAAAAACTTATAAATATGAGCAGAGGAAGTAGTATGTTCAACATCTTCTTAATTTAAATTTCTTCAATACAGTACAAAACTATTTCAGGATTAGGAAAAAGGATGCAAGGAAAGGCACAAGAAGCAAGGTGAAGTAATTAGGCACCTTGTTTATGTGTGCGTGCCCGAAGCCTTCCAACATCGATCATGGAAGCAAGCAGATGGCACTGGCGTATGCCCACTTTTAACGGATCCACACACTTGCTACTTACAGCTGGTACGTAGTAATACGTGTTGTTTCAGCTGCCTCGTGACTGAGACCTTATTCATGTATGCAATCTTGCAAGTAACCTTGATAACTCCTAGCGTTACTTGTTACATTGCATGTTTCACATGCGCGCTAGATAATCTTGTTTCACGTGCGCGTGCCAGATAACCTTTGAAAGATGGGAGCTTATCACAAACTATAAACCATGTGATATGTCAGCCATTAAAACTTGTTGATAATTTTTTCATAAAATAGGTTTTCTCTCCGTTTTATAGTGAAAACAGGTACAGGTCAAGGTACACACAAAGTGCAAGGTCAACTTGTTAGGGCCAAACCATTAGAGATCCCAAAAATGAAAGTAATGCGGGAATTTGGCTTGGTGGGGCACGACCTGTTCCGAGGGGGACTTTCCAGGCTCCTCTAACATGAGAACCAGTCTGTTGCTAATCCGAGCAGGTGACGAATAGTTCTCTCGTGATTGTCTGATCAATTTCGGACCAGGACTGGTAGGGTGTGGTCCTCTGGTGAAGCGACCTGGCCCGAATCCTTATCCGGTGTTTGCGTCTCCACCCTAACGGGGGCCGATTTGGTCGAAAAATCATAGGTACCTAAGAAAGCAGGGATGATGCGCTCCGAGCAAAGTTTACTCATGTTGGAGAGCTGGAAGACCATGACATGGACCACGGGAGTGTCATGGCTTTGGTTGGACTATCATATAGTCTTGTTCCTTATTGCATACTCCTTGTTGTCAGGGGAGCAGTTGAGGTCGACCTCCTAGGGGGTAGCTTGAGTCCTAGCCACACGCCTCACCGACAAGTGGAATAACAAGAAGATCTGATCGGGCTCTGATTGAGATCGGATCAGGCTCCACGGGGAACGTCAAATGTTGATGATTAATGCACCACCCTGATCTTACACTGCACATAGAATCGTGGAAGGAATTAGAGGGATGTGTGGTGCCTGAAGTGATCTCGTCGGTGGTGAAGGTGACATGGTAGTTTACGATCATGGGAGGATTACTTGTCTGTACGGCATCCTCCTTCGAGCAGGTGCCATTACTCACGGACAAAGGGGACCCTAGTTGCCACCCGAGTCACCCGAACGCGAGAGCACTGCCACATTTAACCTTTGATAACTTTCAGGTGGAACATCAACAAGAAAAACTAATCCAGCTGTTGTCTTGAAATTCGATCAAGCTCCAAAAAACACAGAATTATATGAGTCGTGGTTAAGTAATTGTTGCTGAATGTTATCATCAGTGGATTTGAAGTAACTATCACCTGCGAGTTGTACTTGGTATTTCCTTTTTTGCGGGGTATACTTGGTATTTCCTAAAAAACAAAAGGTTTGTATCTGATCTGATGATTTACAGGAGCTAGAGTTGGACAAGGCACAAGATTGGTTCGGAAAAAACACATGTGATCCTTTGCAGCTCCGCGGCTGCTATAGCTCTTTGGCTTCTCCATGTATGGCTAGGTTGCCCTTATCTAGGATAACTTGAAGTGTAAGATAGGGATTAGAGAGGTAACTGAGAGAGAAAGAGTGTAAGGTAGGTACTTTGTGTCATCCATTGTGATGATTATCTTGTCCTTTGTTTAATGTGGCCCCATGACTGTGACTGATCAGGGACAGTTTGTTTTTGCCACCGGAGTCACACGCCATAAGGCATAAGCTTCCTTGCCAGCACTATATAAACCCATCCAAAGCTCCCTTCACGCTCTCAAGCAACAACCTCAAGTAGTAGGCTAGCAGTTCTTCTCTTCCCATTGAACCATCTATACACGGGAGAGAAATCATCCTAACTAGCTAGCTTGGTAGAACTATCTCGTTGTGATCTCCTCATCAACTCCAAAGGTAGTTAAGATCTTGCTATGGGTGGTCTCTCTCTTCAGCACCCGTGGGCCTTTGCCTTTGGCCTCCTAGGTATATTGATGTCCACATCAATAGATGCTTCTCAAACTTCTACCTTTTAAGAGTTCTTACTTGTGGCCTTTTATTGTATTTCCATATTTGTTAAATATGATTTGCGAGAACTAATAGATCATTGCCAAAACCAATATTTCCACCCGTGGTAGTATTCTGAGCATCCAATATAGCTAGTTAGTGCGGATTGCACCACGGATGCATGTGATCCTTCCTCTTTTGTGTAGACGTAGTGATCCATTCTTCCGTTTATTAATTATTTTGTGTAAACTAGAAGAGGTGCACATTTGCTTATGGTATAGCGTGACACCTCACCGACGTTACCCACACAAGAAAGCTAGCCATTAAGTGGGGATTGTGTAACGTATGTACAGGTGTCTCCTTGTTATCTCTGGCTAACTGTAGTATGTACCACTTTGCTTCCTGCAGGCAACGTCATCTCGTTCATGACCTACCTGGCCCCACTGTAAGCCTCTCGATGACACTCAACATTGTTTCTCTCTCTGGCTTAGTTTCATGAGATATTAATGGTGCATGGGGGCACGGGATATGCAGGCCGACATTCTACCGGATCTACCGGAGCAAGTCGACGCAGGGGTTCCAGTCGGTCCCTTACGTGGTGGCGCTCTTCAGCGCGATGTTGTGGATCTACTACGCGCTGCTCAAGTCTGACGAGTGCCTCCTCATCACCATCAACTCCGCCGGCTGTGTCATTGAGACCATCTACATCATCATCTACCTCACCTATGCACCAAAGCAAGCCAAGGTACTCGATGGCACCTCAGCTGCACATTTTTCCTTCGAAAAGAGGATAGTTTTTTGCCTCTGCTCGATTGATGCATACAATCATATATTATTTGATCCATGCGATAAATGCATGTGGCTAACATGAAAAATATGCGCATGGATGCAGCTCTTCACGGCGAAGATCCTCCTCCTCCTGAATGTGGGTGTGTTCGGGCTTATCCTCCTGCTCACCCTGCTCCTGTCGGAGGGCGAGAAGCGCGTTGTCATGCTCGGGTGGGTTTGCGTCGGCTTCTCCGTCAGCGTCTTCGTCGCGCCCCTCAGCGTTATCGTGAGAAACTGAGCATCCTCCCTCTATAGTGTTAGTTTGTTGATCCATGATTGATTCTTACAAGTGTATTATGTCTTGACGTTTGCAGCGCCTTGTGGTGCGTACCCGGAGTGTGGAGTTCATGCCCTTTTCCCTCTCCCTCTCCCTCACCGTCAGCGCAGTCGTCTGGTTCCTCTACGGCCTCCTCATCAAGGACAAATATGTTGCCGTACGTGAACAACACAAATAAAATATCTCAGTTCATCATAACTCAACTTTCCTTTTTCTTTAATTGTTGGTGTTGATCTGCATGTAGCTGCCCAACATTCTTGGGTTTGCCTTCGGTGTGGTTCAAATGGGGCTCTACACCCTCTACCGCAACGCCACACCTACACCGGCGCCCAAGCAGGTGGACGATGATGATGCTGTCAAGGTGCCCGAGCATGTGGTCAACATCTCCAAGCTTGGCCCAGCGGCTGCCATCGAGCTCAACACACACAATCCCATCGAACCAGGGATGCCACCGCTGATGAAGGAAAACAGCTTGGCATGCACCAGCGACGAGACCAAGGGGGGTGTTGACAAGGCAACCCACGTTGAGCAAGTCTAGGCAGTCATGCGTTCATGCCTATGATGTATGCGTGCACTTAAGCCATGGCGGGCAGGGCTCGAGCAAAGAAGCTATAGGGAGAGAAATGCATGCACGTGGGCTTGTGATTTCCACTATGGACGTTCCATTAGATGCTCGAGCCAGTTATTTTATCCTGGTCGTATTCATTAGTATGTCCATCTATCACTTCCATGTAATGATCTTATTATAAAAATTGCCATTTTCTCATGAAGCGTAGCACGGAAGTAGAAGCATTACAAAATTGCAAATTTTGAATTGATTTCTAATCTATTGTGTCCTTGTTAGAGAATGCAGCCACTCGGATTCGAACCGAGATGCTTAAGCACTGCTTCCTAAGAGTAGTGTGTCTACCAATTTCACCATGGTGGCTAACTTAAAATAATAACTGAAAAGAATAATAGCTATTATCTCGCGAATCGTCGATATGCAGAAAATGTTCATAGAATTTAGGGAACATTAGGGTTTTCATTAAAACAGACTTCGTTTGGTAGTATCGATCCGACAAAGAACTGATGAAATGTTCATTTGCGTCTTATAAAGGTTTGTTGTGTTTTGGCAGCAAGTTACCTTTGATTCCAAGCAAGAATTGTGACGGTGAATTGGAACAAGAGTATTTGTGAGCAAGAACTAGAGTGCATAGCAATTACGCCTATAAAGAATATTGGAGTACCCGTCTCCCTAGGCTCCTCGTGGACCAGAGCACCCCATGGCCATCTGTTTGCTGGTGGCTTGCATCGGGAGCCACTCGGGCACCCTCAGGATCGTCCGATCTGCCCGGATGGCTCGGACCCGGGCGACCCGGCTGGAGGGTCCATGACGGGTGGACTGTCCGGTGAGCACCAGGCCACCATCCTTGGGTGGCTCCGAGTTTGTCCGTGATGTCCCTCTCGTGTGGGTGGCTCTGCACCATGTGATCTCATGGGGCCTCTCTGAGCCATCTGATCTCTCAGGGCCTCTTCAAGTTGTTCGATCTGCCCGGATGACTCAGACCCTGGCGACCCGGTCGAGCGGTCCATGGAGGATGGACCACGGGGGCTCACCCGGGGCCACCACCATTGGGCGTTGTCCATCGCGACCGCGAGCGTTGGCCGCCGAGCAGTCCTGCGCGCGATGGACCTGTCGGGCCCGCCTTTTGGGGTGTAAACCCCACGCCTGTTTCTGGTTGGCGCGCCGCCGGGTCTTCTCGGGTGCTCTTTGAGTCGTCCGATTTGCCCGGACGGCTCGTGCAAGGGTACCCCACGCCGTGTTTGGTCCATTCGTGATAGGAGGGGTGTATGTCGCAGTAGCACCGCCAACTCGCACATGGAGTAAGGCCGCTAGGATGCGGAGGGGCCTGGTCATGTTGTGTCTTTCTGTCCCGAGCGGGGTACTCTGCCCTAGCGAGTCGGGCGCCGAGCGTCGTGTCATCTGGCCATGTGTTGTTTCGTGAGAGCCAGCCACATGCATTTGTATGTTCGTATGTGGGATAAGGCGCCGAGCGTTCGTATGGTGTGCCCAGCCAACTGGGCAGAGGGTTGTTTAGCATGTT
>NC_041390.1:4197280-4216323 GCF_002162155.2 Triticum dicoccoides | reverse complement strand
TTGCCTACCCGGCTGTGCAGAGGGTCGTTCAGGCCGCTGGGCTGCCGTGGGGAGACATTTTCCTGGGTATCTTGGCTACTGGCCGTTTGCCTGGAGGCGTTATGTCGGTTTGCCTTTGTCGTGGCCTTCGTGTGTTTGGGGTGTTTTGGTCCTTTGCTTGAGGTGGTTACATTTCCTACAAGTTTGTTATTACACGCAATTTTGACCTGACAAAGACTAGTCACCCTCTCCGTTCGCTTTGTAGGTCTCGCTTTAGAGGGCCTTTGGCCATTGCAGCTAGCGATGTTTTTTGCATGTTCAACTTGATCTATGACGTCGGCGGGAGAAGTCCGGTCCCATGGAAGAGGAGATGGAGCAGTCTGAGCCCATGGAGAATGAGGTAGAGGACCACAGGCTGATGGAGGAGGAGGAGCCTGCGGTTGTGCTTGCATTGGTCGAGCCACCCATGTCGAGGTCTAGCATGCTTCAGGAATGCGGCCACAGAGATCTTCGGAGAAAGATCTGAAAGGCACGCACCTCCGGCAATGTCCCCGAGAGCGGGTTCCCGAGACCCGCCACCACCAGCACCTCTACAAGGAGCCGCCACCTAGCCCGTCATCCCCGGCGAAGGGGACGCCGCCGTCGCCATGAGCAAAGTTGCTGCTCCTGGGACCATGCGCCACTGACAGGCCACACCCCATGTCAATCAGGCATCCCTGCGTTGCTGCCGAAGCAACACGTCACAGCCGGTATGAACGACCACAAAAGGAGGATATCATGTCGCTTGCCCCTCTAGGCAGCAGCGCTACGGCCAAATCCCCGTTGTCCTCATCACCAGAGGCACGCGGGCTTACCCGGCGACCGTTTCTGGGGATGACTAGGGGGGAGAGAAGGGAGGAGGAGGCGACGGATGGGTGCTAGGGTTTGGCCCCCGATCGCACATGAGGGGATTAAACGAGGGGTTACGGGATAGCTCAACAACCAAGTGTAAAAAGTATCTTTGGATCTTTCTGATTTTCCGTCGTATTGAAAATAGCTCCCATTTAATGAGTTCTATGAGATAAAAGTTATGGGTTGTATTGTTTTTGGTGCTAAGAATTATATCTAGATTAAGATATGGTAGCGCACCAATCAGTGGTTGGATGGTTTGGAGGATAGTAGTATCCCCAGCCCACTAGGGTTCAAGTTCTAGACTTGACATTGGCGCTCACATTTTCCTAGATTTATTTCAGGCTTTCCGGCGATGTTCGTTCAGTGCGAGGAAACGTTCCGTTGACTATGAGGCGCCTGTAGTGACTTCGTCAATCTCAAGATGTTTTGATGGCTCTGTCTCTAGGATGTGCTCACAGGAGTAGCATGTGTGTGCATGCCTTCATAGGGGTGAGTGTATGCTCGTGTATGTGAGTGACTTTGTTTGTACTGTGTTTAAAAAAAAGATTAAGATAAGGGAAATTTCTCTTTCCTTATTAACTAGAATTCTACATCAGATTTCTGCTTATGTATCATGATTAAGACATAGTCGGGGTGGAGCACTGGGACTACCATATAGGCTTCTAGAAGCACCGGTCCGATTGAGACGAAATTGCTATCAGCACCTAAGCTGTTGAGACGAAACCATGATTTGTGAAAAAAGATGCCATTTCCCCGTCTTTTAGTTTTTTTAGTTGAGTAGAGTTGGCCTTTCTGTGTTCGAGCCTGCCATTTTTCTGCTACTGTCCTGTTTGGTGCGCTGATATACCTAATAAATGTTCCTCTAAATGATGGCCAGTAACCTCATAGCCTTGAACCGTAATGCAGGGACAATGGTATCACCCCCACCAATTGACTTTTTAAATAGGATTTATGTTATTGAGCATTAATCCCTTGTCCATCAGTTAATTTTTCTTGACGAGCGCTTTCCAAACAATACCACACATTAGCATGTTTTGATAATTTTGCTTTCCATCAATGGGAGATAACAGATTTAGTGTGCCGCTTCCAGATTATCCATACTTAGTTACCAGGTTATTTAATTCCGGATTACTAGATTCGGTTCTCTAGCTAATTCCTATGGAAATGACATTCTGTAATGTTGTAAGCGAGTTTATTATAATCTGCTAACTGAAATGAATATCTTCTGTTATGTAAGTGACATTAATTTGGTAAATATTTACGGAAAAATCATTTGAAATATATTAATATGTGATCTAGTTTGGTAGATATCCTCGCAATGAAACCAAAGCTGAAAATGTATTATCAATCGGGTTAGCCGTTCTAGAGATCAGTTTGTTTTAGTCTAGTCATCCGTATAATATATTGTGGAGCACCCCCCCCCCCTCCCCCCCAGCAGTACAGTCCATGTATGATCGTACATCTCAGAAATTGTCCTTCATATGAGCTCGAGCGAACAGTAAAATCTGAAACAATTGATATTTAAAAAAACAGAATTATTTTGGTGACAAACTTTGACAAATGTTTTCAATGCTTTCAAAGTTTCATTGTGAAATGACATTCATGGAAGTTGTGGCAAAAAAAAATTGATGCTCCATAAAAGATATTTTTGCAGTGCCGATTTTTTCCCATGACTTCCACGGATGTCATCCTATGATGAAATTTTGAAAGAATTCAAAAGCTTTGTCCAATTTTGCCACAAAAAAATTTCAGTTCTTTTTTCAATTTTTTTGAATTTTACTGTTTGCCCGAGCTCATATGAGCTCGAGGTCAATCCCCGTTGTGTACATCTTTGTTTTCCGAACCATTTTTCAAGTTTACTATTCAAAAGGGAAGCACCAAGCTGAGTTCCGACCCAACAGCTCTTTATTAGTAAAGGGGAGAGTTTGCAACAATTTAACGAGGGTACCCAATTAAGTAAGGGCATAGTGTGCAGTGCTTGTTATACCTAATCGAAGCATCGGTTATCCACTGTGATTTTTTTTAAAGAATTAAAGGAGTAGGATGCGTAATCTCGATTCCATCCTACCGTCTTACAGTTAAGACGTGCCAGGTGTCCATTGAGTTCCCAGTTCGAAGATTCAAAACTCAAAAGCTTAGACAAAAGGTACATATGTTGCATAGTGGACGGGTTAGACAATGAACTCTGTACCTCTCTAGAGAAAAAGAACGTTAAAACTCTGATCACAATCTCGCCTAGAGTTTCTTAATGTCAGCACAATCCATCTTCCAAGAAAGTTCACATGGGTGTATCTCCTACTCAGGTTCTTGTCTGTTGCTATTCTTAATACTAATCTGTGCACCATTAGACCTCAAAGTTCCACTAAAGGCACTCCCATAAAGCCAGAAAGCTCGTAGCAAAAATGTATGAAAGAAAGGTGCACAAAATTTGGTACATCCGTAGATATATGATCTTTCTTAATAAACATATAATTAACGGGATCGATACCATCAAAGTGTACGTACCTAAAACAATACATGACACATTTGCTAAAAGGGTGGATCACATCGTGTGAAAACATAATATCTCAATGTACTTTCCGTCCGTCTGAAGTTAAACACCGATGCTCCACAGTGCTCTAGAACTTTAAAAAGTACAAAAGGCACACTGCATTATTGCAGAAATTTAAAGAAATTCAGAGTCAATGTGCTTACCAGTTGAACATACATGTCATTTTAGCCATACTAGTAAATGAGTACATGCGTTGCACGTTGATATTAGGTAGAAAATTAAACACATGTTAATACAGACAGAAAAATAATTGCATGTCAATATTAGGTAGGATACAAGTACACGTTTAACAAAATAATTACATGTTAATTACGTGGATACTGCATATGTAGTATGTTATTAATTGCACACTAAAACATGTTGAGCGCTCGCCATGTAGCAATATAGGTCGTTGGATTGACATTGTTGGATGGCTGAGATTGTGTGATCTGCCCCTTTGGCTCTTTTTATATTGGTATAGGTATAGATACATAGTCGATGGCCTAATCTTGGACAACACACGTGTAACATCCAAAATTTTCACTTTGAATGTAAATAGAATCATCGCATATATACAACCATTTTTGACCATTGTGGGTATGTATCATATACATGTTTGGGTCTTTAAAGACTTTACGGGAATAATTAAAATCCTAGAAATATGTTTTTGGTAACGAATATCAGTCCATGATAGATTTATTAAAATATAATGAAATTTAAAAACATGCAATTGGGATGAAAATAATTCTTGTAGGCTCTATTATATATTTTGATTTTAACAAGAAGTTTTTTGAACTAAAATAGCGATTATACAAGCTATATTCATTTTTCTATAGAAAAGAAATAAAAAAGGAATTAAAATAGCTGCCAGCTAGGCTCAAACCATCTTATCTCATATAACCAACCATGTGGCCCATTTGGTCTTTAGCCCCTAACCCTCCATAACTTGCCGAAGCGAGATATGCAGTACCAACCATTGGATCTAAATTCCACATCGCTCATGCGTCCATTTCAGCCTCGGTTCCTTGGACTGAAGTAAGATTGATGAGAACTGGGGTGTGAGTAGCAAGCTTAGAGCATCTCTAATCTTCCCACAAAATCCTTTAACTCCCAATTTTTTGAAGGAATTAAGCCCCAATTAGCTCTTATCTCAAGTTTGAGAGAAGAGCAAGATACAACAAAATTTATTTGTTCTAAATTTGATGAGCTTTAAAGTTTCGGGGAATGGATACAGCTGCTCTTGGAGAGTATTGGGATAGGTCTATGCCTATATAGGGTAGCCATGAGAGATACGATCAAGCGCTACACCTAGGGTTAATTACATATAACTAGTTTAGTGCTCTAATGATGAACAAAGTTAGTAAAATACTACCTACCTATTCTAAAATCAAATTCTAACTATTTTTATTACTAAAAATTTGTACACCTAATTTTTTTACTTAAAATTTCTATACAGAGAGAGGTGGGAGGAGGGAGGAATGAGGAGGAGGAGTGAGGGGCAGTGGGAAGAGGGAGGAGAGAGGAGAGAGAAGGAGGGTAGTGGGAGAATGGAGGAGGGTGACCGAAGGCGGAGGGAGGAGTGAGGAGGGCACAACTGGAGGAGGAGGGCGCGGTCGGAGGAGGAGGAGGAAGTGGCCGGAGGAGAAGGAGGAGGGCGCGGTTGGAGGAGGAGAGAGGAGGGCGGTGGAAGGAGGAGAGAGGAGAGGGCATACCGAGGAGGAGGACGATAGCGGCAATGCGGCGGCAGTGGTGACGAGGATGACGACGAGAGAGTGGAGAGGGAGAGTGAGAAGAGCGGATGAGAGGGAGAGTGAGAGGGTCGGCCGCGTGGGAAAGACGATAAGTTAGGGTTAGTAGCAGTGCGGGTTGGGGACAAGCTCTACTACTACGGAGCATAGCAGTAGCGCTGTATAATGATCCGAGCTGCTGGTAAGTGGGGCTAGCCATGTGCGCCCAGTTCAAACTCAGCAGCAACACATTTTGCTAACACGCGCTACTGCTATGAGGATAGTAGTAGCGCCTTTTCCTGCCATGCGCTACTACTAAGTAGCAGCAGCGTGTCATTTTATCCAACGCTACTGCTAAGATTCTGTGTTAAGGTTTTCCCTAGTAGTGTCAAGGTCATTGCAGGCTTTAAGGGGAAGTGGAGGTAAGACATGACTTGTGTTGCTAGCAATTGGGAAGGAAGAGGGGTGCGAAAGGAATGTTGCACGCTCGGAATGGTTCGTTTTCTCCTCGGAGTTGATACCTATGTACAGTGGTGTTGGTGGCTAGCCTGCGGTGCAAGGGGGGTGGGGTGGAGCTCTGGCTGAATATGGTGGCAATAGATGTGGTTCTACTGGATGGACTTGTGACATATGTGGGCTTGACTTTGCTTTGTACTATTGAATAATCAACAATATATGGTCATGTGCATCAACCCATGTAGACGTTGGGGTCGATCCTTATTTTCAGAAGAAAAAAAATGAGTGCTTGGCTTTTTTTCGAAGCCAACTTCCTCATACATCACCATCGTATGTTCCTATAGGACATAGCACGGCTTGCTAAGTACCTACCTAGAAACAACCACTTCATGTTTAATATCACAATGATTTTTTAATTCCATGTAGCAAAGGATGCCTACATCAGAAGACAATAGCTAGGGGAGATAAGGAACTGCATGCCAAGATATTGCAAAAGTATTTTGGAATTACAAAAAGGGGTGGGGATAACCCGATGATTCAAGAAGCAACCCAAAGGGTACTAATCCACAAAACATAATCCACGCCCCCCTGGCCATGTAAGTATCTCTCATTTAGCCTCTCTTTTGACAAAACGTGTTTCAGGTTGTTAACGTGTTAGTACATGATTTGGGCAATTAAGCATTGGAATTTCACTGACTGTGATTAGAAGCTATGTATGCCTAACTTTGGAGCGATAGGAAGAAAGATAAAGGTGTGGTACAGGACCAACACACTTTGGTTAGGCGATTGTGATAACACTAATTGCTGCTGAGTGCAAGTAGCTGCAACGTGCTCCACTAAAGTGGGTTTGTTCTTTACCCCTTTTTTCTATCAAAAGCATCACAACTTTTATCAATCAGACATATCATGTACATGCATGATGATGAAAAATAATAAAATAATAGGGGTGTTTTTTTAGGATTGGCATCCTACATATGATCCGACCGTTTCACAATTGGTAGCATCAGAATCATATGATCAGATATAAACCTCACATGTGAGATATGCAGATCCCTCTGCTAAATCGAACTTATAACAAACTTATCTAAAAGACTACTGGGGAGTTTATTCGTGTTTACTAAGTTCATTTGTAGAAATATTAGAAGAACAATTTCTACACAACTCTTTTGACATTGGCGCTTTAGGCATTGCCTTGTTAACTTGTAATACTATAAAACTGCTAATCAAGGGAATCAATCAGTCACTAATGTTCTGTCAACATAAGAGATCGTGGCCTCTAAATCATGAACATTTTTTATTGCCTTCTACAAAGGAAACCAAGCTTTTGCTTCAATTATTTCTTAGTGGCCGAAAGATTGTCTGCTGCACATACATCCCAAACAAAAGGCTTGTACTGTTCTACTTACTTCCGAAATAATAACACGAGAAAATATTTCTTAGAAAATTTTAGTGTTGGACAAAATATGTAATATAAAAAAAACTAACTTTATAACCTAGCATTATGTTGACGTGCGGTAAAAATGTAGTTTTATTGGTACATAAGTTATACCAGACTGTAGTTTCACCATATGTCTGGTCCCAACGGACTGCACTGCACTGCGATCTGAACATAACATGGTAAGATTCGTTGTGGTAGAATCTGTCTACACGAGTCCATGTCGTAAATTTGGCATAGGTGCTTGCATCCTATTGGATTTATTTCAGGTTCTTGCATAGGTACATAAATTTGACACTATGCGTACCATGGTAGGTGACGTTGACATCGAGGTGCCTATGACGACTTCATCTTCATTTGGCGCCTATGTATTTAAGAGCTCCTAATAAGAGCAGGGTATGTGTATGTACATTGATAGGATGAATATGTGTACATGTATGCATGTAAACGTCTTGTGCTTCCCTTTTTTTGAAGATATGTGTTTGTTGCCAATGGAACACTAAAGCTGCAGCGCGTAACAAATAGAAACTTTGCTGGTTCCATATAAAACATTCTGGTCAATGAAACAAATATCCACCAATTCATCTTTGCCAGGCAGTTAAGACTGACACATCGAACTACTGTGACATGCAACATTTATGTCATGTACATGAGTGCATGTTAGGAATGCATGTGATCTTTTATGCCTTTGAATCTAGCTAGTATGAGTGGGGGTGGGGTGGGTTGAGTAGGGGGAGCGATTTCACAGTCAGCTGTTACAGAGATAAGCTTGTGGAGATATTTGCATGCCACTTGTGCATCTCGAGATATTTCACTGATGCTGTATCAGATTGGTTTACGCGCCTTCATAGAAGACGATCAGATTTAGGTTACTTTTAATCTTTTTGTCTGAAGATGCCAATAAGCAATTGTATATGCTTGCAGCACTGTTTACATTGGAGTATCTTCCACTACTTTTTGTTAATATGTTAGTTAATGGCATTATAAGGCCATGATGCTGGTCCTTTATGGAGTCTTTGCTGGGAAGCCGCTGACCATGTAATATATTTATTAAAGTTTGAACCTCTGAGAGTGACTTTGTAACGTCACCTAATGGAATCTCTCTCTCTGAAGCGTATAGCTAGCATCAGCTGTACAACAACATTGACAATAGTGAATCTATAGCTTGATTAAAACCGACGTACCTTTGTAAATACATATGTGAGTGTCATCTAAATTTCTTGTCAGGTGTTTTTGTAATTCTGGATCATTTCTTTGTGTGTATGTTCCGTATTGTGAATCTTTGCCGAAATTTCAGCTTTAACTAGCCTCGGAATACTTTGTTGCACCGATCTGTGTGGTGAATGCCTCTTTATTTCTCCAGCTGATATGCGTGGTCATCTTTATCTCATAGGTCTTCTCTCATTTTAATGATTTTTAGTTCATCACTTTTTAAAATTATTTCACATGTTCATATTTAGATACAAAGTGCCAGTAAATCTCGGCTCACTACCTGTTATACGGCGACCACAATTTTCTGAAGTTTCCGTCGAATCATCTAGACACATTGGATTTTAACCCAATGGCCTCCACTTCTTCCTCCACCTTCAACGAGTGCATACTATTTGTTTTTTTCTGCCTGCTGCCCATTCCCCTCCCACCTGTCAACACTGTTCGTCGTCCATGACGGCGACATCACGGCCAGCTGCAGCGAGGAAGCTGAGATGCAGCGGGTCCTTTCTACCAACCAAAATTGACTGACATGAGAATCTTTTTCAGTTGCATCAGGAATGAAAACTTTGTAAAATTTGAATTTTGTCCTGTTAAAATTTACATAGAATTCCCGCAAGCGAAATACATCATTTGGTTTGCATACGTGGAGTCACCCATATCATGAAATGCTACCACCATATGTATTTTCATGATTTGCAACAATGTTTAACACAGACATTGGTGTACTTGCCTCAGAAAATTCAAATTTTTGCAACAAATGCACGATTAAAAATGCGTGAGGAATTAAGGCAAACCAGCATTAAAATGAACGGCAATCAACCAAGTAGGCACAAAGGTTCCTCTTTTTTCTCAATCTCCCTTGTGCGCTTTTGCCTAACGGTTGGTGAGAGGCCCTACCCACCCACCCACCCACCCACGTAACTACTGCAAATACCTTTAGCAAGAATATTTGCCTACCAAGTCTTGACTTTGAGTAATTCTGCTTTTGTTGAGATGGCAAAATGTTTTATTTCTAGCTAGGTCGCCGACCCAGTGCATCTAGACGTGCAGTGAATCTATGTTACTTCCCTGAAAAGGGCTTTCTCTTTGGCCTTTAAACCATACTTTTTATGCTAGTTGCCGGACAAGAGAAATTAAAGCTGCTACTGCTCGACCATCCTTTGGTTCCTGCCAGAAAAGTTAATTGAAGATAAGTGGCTCGGATGTCAGACGCCAGAATATATTGCTTCTGCAGGCAGACATCGAAGTATAACACGATTCATTGTGTTAGCTTGCTGCCTGAACCATGGGAAAATTTTGATTTCGCAAATAATTCAGTATGTCACCTTTTGAAAACAATGTGTAGTGTGATATGACATCAGCTAGTACGTTTCAACTTCCAAGGGTAATCCAATACCCCATATTTGGTTTTTCTTTTAAGTTAATCTTTTGAAGGATTGACCAAGTCTACAAAAACAATATTAACATTCACAATATGAAATCAACTCATTAGATTCATCAAGAAATATTTTCTTCATATTATACTTATTGAATAGTAGATGCTGATATATTTTTGATATAAAGTTGGATAAAATTCTCGGATTTAACTTGAGACAAAACTAACATTAGACTCCCTCCCCACTTTTTTTTTGTAAAATCGCCACATTTATTTTTTGCCACAACATACAAATCCTGCTATTGCATACTCCATTGGAGATGCCCTGATGGTCTGTGCGAAGATGCACTATTAATTCAGCCGGCAAAGCAGCAAAACTTATGAAAGAGTAGAACTAAATTGTAGATGTTTGCAACAAATTAACTTGGTAGTGCACTGGAAAGCACCTGAACAAGTGCATGCTGATGGTGCGTAAGGCCTGGCGGCTGTCTGTTTCATGCACAATCTGGAAAAATCATATACGTACGAGAGTAGTATACAATGGATGTGGGGAAATACTGTGCAAGGACGTGTTTCTGACCAGATGGCGAGCACACATGTTAATTAAGGCATAAAAATGTCAAATTTGGATGTAGTACACCTACACTAACAACAGAGAGCAAATACCTTTTCCCAAAAGGCAAAGCAAAATCTGGCAGAGCCGTTCTTTGCTCTCTCCTCTCAAGTTACAATGGAAATTTTATTTAATCAATCTTGATCATGAGGCCCCTAAAATAAACCCCGTAGATCTATCAACCTATGGTCAAAAGGCATCATCCAAGCTTTCTCCACAGTGCAACCTCGTCCTTACGTACATTAAACACCTTCTTAATTTAATGTTTTCTTTAGAAAAATCCTAAACCTATGGATCCAACAAACCGACTGCAATCTACAGACTGTCTCTCCTGTGGCGGAGCTACCGAAAATATGTTGGGCGGGCCGGATAGTGCAAACAGTGCTACCACACTAGAAATCAATGAATTATTGTTGGTTAAACTTCGTGTAAAACTTTATTTTGCTCCAACCCAGGGCGGGCCATGGCCCTTTCAGCCTTGCTGAAGCTCCACCGGTATGTCTCTCCCCATCTAATCTCCCCCTTCCCCATTATCTTTGAGGGGCACACCATAATTTCTAATCACCTAAACCCAATCACACAAAGCCACCTCAGTTCTTATGTTCTTATATACGTATCTGTTTTTTGCAAAAAAGGATCTAAATTAGTTATAAGGGTTCAAAGAAGTACAAAGCGACACAAACATAATTTTTTTTACATCATATAACCTGCATCACCTAACGACCACTACCACCACCAGAAGGAGCCACCGGCGCACCACTGTTGCTGCTTCCCTACTAGAGCTATAGAGCTAGAAAAACTCTTCCTCCATATTACAGTAGAAAGCTATGCAGAATTAAATCAAGAAAATGACAGTATAGGAAAAAGGCATGAGAAGCAAGTTGGATTAATTGAGCAGCCTGTTTGTGTGTATCCCAAGGCCTTCCAAGATCAATCATGGAAGCAAGCGAAGGCACTGACGTATATATGCGCACTTTTAACAGAGCCGCACTAGCTAGTTACGCGCAGCTGGTGCGTACTACTCCCTCCGTTCCAAAATAGATGACCCTACTTTGTACTAAAGTTAAAGTTGAGTCATCTATTTTGGAACGGAGGGAGTACGTGTTATTTCATCTGCCTCATGACTGAGAACATATTCAAGTATGCAACTATGTAAAAGTGCAGGTATTAGTGAGATAATTCATAGTGTTACCTGTTACATTGCATGTGTCACGTGCGCGCCAGATAACCTATGAAAATGCAAGATTACCAAAAACCATAAACCATGTGAAAAACTAGCTGTTATAAGTTGTCGATATGTTTTTTCTCTCCAGAAAATAGGCTTTCTTTCTGCTTTATTGATAAAACAAGTACATGGCAAGGTTCACAAAAGTTACAAAATCCAGCATAAACTCCTTAGGGCCACACCATTTGTTTATTGAAAAAAGGGCCACACCATTAGAGAGCCCAAAAACAAAATCTAAGAGGGAACTTTCCGTGAAGTAGCACGAATTGTTACGAGCGGGCCTGTCCGTGCTCCTCTACCACGTGGTGCAATCTCTGGCTTGTTCGAGCACATGCCAAACAGTTCTCTTGTGATCACCCAATCCATTTCGGACCGGGACCATTAGGGTGTTGTCCTCTAACAAGGGGACCTGGCCCGCAGCCCTATCTGACACTTGGGTGTCCGCCATAAATGAAGCCAATATGGCCAAACTCTCAATAGTACCTGACCAATCAAAGACCCCGCACCTCGAGTTAACTTTACTCGTGTCGGGGAGCTGAAACACTACACCCTAGACCACGACAGTGTGTCGGTTTCAGCTGGACCATAATATAATGTGGTTCCTCCTTTAGTGCTCTCCATTGTGAGGGTAACAGTTGAGCACGATTACCTTGAGGGTAGGAGTGTTAGCCTCCCTGCCTCCCTAACAAGGGGAATAACAAGAAGATCTGGCCGAACCCTAATCGAGATCAGACTAGGCTCCACAGTGGGTACTAAATTTCATTGATTAATGGACTGCAGATCTTACGATCTACATGGATTCATGGAAGGAAAATGATTAATGGACCACGGATCTTACAATCTATATAGAGTCATGGAAGGAAGTATAGGGGTGTGTGATGCCCGAAGAGATCTCATTAGCGCTGAAGGTGATAAAGTAGTTTTAGCCAGCTTCAGCACGATGGGTTTGTAAAGGGATGGATCACATCATTTTGTGGAAAACCGTAACATCTCAATGTACTTTTCATGGATCTGAATATAAACATCGATCCTCGATCTGCAGTGCTTTAGCACTTACGGAAGTCGAAAAAGCACACTACATTATGGCAGGAATGAAAAGCAATTTGTAGTGCCAATATCCTTGTTGTAAACCATACATGACATTCTAGCCATATACATAGTCAATGGCCTAATCTTGGACAACACGTGTAACATCCCAAAATTTCACTTTTGGATATTTATAGAATCATCTCATATGTACGATAACTTTTGAGCATTTTAGATATGTCTCCTATGCATGTTGGGGTCTTGGAAAACATTTTGAGAATTATTACAACTATAGAAGTGTTTTAAGGCAATTAATTTTAAGGCCATGATAGCTTTATTGACATAAAATAAATTTAAAAACATGCATTTGAGCTGGAAATAATTTTCTAGGATTCATAATATTATTATAGTTTTAGAAAAGTAACAATTAGGTTTTTCCAAAATTGAAATAGAAGTTTGCTAAATACATTTACCTATATAAAAGGAATTATGAAAAGATTTAGAATAGCTGTCAGCCAGGCTGAAACGACCTTGGCCCATATAACCTACCATGAACACCGTTTGGCCTTTAGCCCCTACCGACCATTAAATCAAAATCCTCTGTCAACCAGGGTCACGATTCATCTTCTTTCCACTTAGAAGGTTCACCCAAATGCGAACAAAATCATAGTGATGTCGATTTTCCTCCCCCCCCCCCCTACGCTAGGATGATGCACTATAAATACCCATGAGCACTCCGTAGATTCCGCTCCAAACCACAAATTCTCATGCTTAGAAGTTGTGCCACCACCTTTGCCAAGTCAGGCAGCTAACCTCTCCTTTCCGAGCTCCCCCATCTGGCCATCTGATCTCACATATGGGCACGAGACTAGATATAATAATCCTGCAAACCGGTACAGTATAAGAACCATAGATATGGGATCTAACAGCTTGAATAAGGTACTTTTAGTTGAATTGGTATCGACATATTAGAAGTGCCATACCACATGTTAATTTCGGTTTCTTTGTCTTATTTGTTGGTAACCGTAGATCTCAAATTAGATGATCTAGGTTGAGCCACGTGACCCCCTAAACCACAAAACTTTGAAATTCTATACATTTTTACCTTCAACTCTGATTGCTATGAGACTTCAAATTGTTCATTATGATATCCTCTATCATGTGACACAAAAATATTAAACTTTAACTACAAAATTTGGTAAAATTCAAATTTGAAACCAAGCCCTCTTTTTTATCATAAGTTGAGATCTATAGCTCCTTTTTCGAGTCATTCAATTTGCATTGTGATCTGGTAGTAGAATCCCAACCAGTAGACACTAGAGAAACCAAGTCTTTACTCTGGACGTGTTGGGTTGGATTCACTATGGCAACACAAACAAATTATGCTTTGACCAACCGAATCCTTGTATGTTCTAGACGACCAGGATATGGCCACCTTCTCGAGATAACTCCATCATATGTTCCTATAACACAGATTGGTTACTAGCTACTCCCTCCGTCCCAAAATAAGTGTCTAAACTTTAGTACAATTGAGACACTTATTTTGGGACGGAGGGAGTAGAAACCAGCATAGTGAAATTTTCCCTCAAATATAGGACCAGTTCATGTTTAATATCCCAACGATATGTTAAGTGGAAGCAGCCAAGCATGCATGCGTCAGAAGACACTAACTAGGGTAGATGAGGCAGTGTGTCCCAAGATATTGCAAAAGTAATTTGGCATTAGGAAAGTGGCGTGGATAACCAAATGATGCATGGTGCACCCAAACGAGTACTGACCCACACAACATAATCCATGGCTTCCGGCCATATAATTATCTTGCAAATCACTCGCTCTTTTAGCAAAATGTGTTTCGGGTAATTATAAGTTAGTGCATGATTTGGGCAAACATGGGCAGGTCACTTACTGTGATTAAGAGCTATGTATGGCTAACTTTGGGGCGGTAGGAAGAAAGATAAAGGCGGTACAGGACCAACACACTTTGGTTAGCCGATTGTGATAATGCTAATCGCTGACAGGTGCAAGCAGCTGCAACACGCCCTACTAAAGTTGGTAGGCCAATTTGCTCCTTTTCCTTTTCATTTTTACAAAAGCATCCCTACTTTTATACAAATCGAATATATCAGGTATGCATGAAGATGATAAAATGAAAATAATAATTGGGGCAAGTTTTGTTCAGGATCGGCATCCTACTTATGATCTAATTGTTTCACTATTAATTAGTACCATCAGACTTGTAGGATCAGATAAAGACCTTACTCTGAAATGTCGATTCTTCTGCTAAACTCTGAAATTATAACACACTATCTAAACAAATACTGGTAATTTTGCTCGTGTTTGATTATCTCATTTGTCAAAATATTAGAAGAACCATGTGGTTATATGAGTAGTCTTTTTCGTTCAGTAATCTAAGACTTGCATTTGACCATTTGTACACAACTCTATGGAAATATGTGCTTTAGTCGGTGCATTGTTAACTTGTAATAATATAAAAACTGCTCGCCAAGTGGATCAATTCAACCGCTAATGTTCTGTCAAGATAGGAGCTCACACGCTTTCTTTCATTGTCTGCTACAAAGGAAAACAAGCTTTTGCTTCTATTATTTCCTAGTGGACCAAAGACTGTCTGGTGCACAACCAAGGCTTGTCCTGATCTACTTATTTCCGATATAATAACTCTAGAATCTCCTATCTATTAGTATATTATTAAGACGATAGAAAACTAGCGGTCATGATTTATTACTCTAGAGTTCAGATATTTGAACGACTTAGATTCATCTGCATATTTAATACAGCCCATGCAGAAAAAATAAATCGGTGACCTGTACATGGCAAGGCAAAATACAGCGTGACTTTGGCGAGAGACACAGATAATAAAGCAGAGTTACACACGGACACGCGCCAGATTCATTAGATTTCCGGCAAGCATACGCATGTATCCCAACGCAGTCAAACGCATATAGTCTCCGTCTACATAGATACAAATATTGTAGTCCCTCCGTTCCCAAATATAAGTCTCTTTAGAGATTCTAACAATACATACGGAGCAAAATGAGTAAATCTAGACTCTAGAATATATCTACATACATCCGTATGTTGTAGTCTTTTTGAAATGTCTAAACAAACTCATATTTAGGAATGGAGGGAGTATATGCATTGTTTGGCAGATATAAAGGCTGTCACGTGCAACCAGTATCACGGACATGTGAAGGGCATCACGTTGTGGTGTATCGGGGAAACAAAAACAAGTAATCAATTTCAGTTAGATTGTATAATCGGAAAGAAGAAGAAAACCCCGCAAAAAAAGGAAAGAAGAAGAAAAACGCAGGCACGCTAGACATACCATTAGAAGGACATTATGTTGTGCTGACGTGGAAAGAAAAAAGTATTCAATTTCGGTTAGGATTGTATAGTGAGAGAGAGTAAAAAAGCAGGCACGCTACACATATACCTGAACCAATCTCACGTTCTAGAGGAACTTAAAGTTTATTGGAAGTCTATTGCCCTAATAAAAGGGATGTACTATAGGCATAGAAAACGGTAACACAACGCAGCCTTAATTAGGCACTACTTCGATTGATCGATCGATATTGCTTACACTGACAAGATTTGATATTATCAAAAAGGAAAGGGAAGCAAAGCAATTTTGCATTTTCTCTTCGGCTTTGCAATATCACAACTCTAAATTAGGCGATTCACTTTTGATAAATTCCAACAGATGCAAATGAACAAAATTTCTTGGCTTTAAGACGACATTAAATTTACTTAAAAACATTAAAAAATATGAAAATCATATAGATTAATTTATATAAGAACATAATGAATTAGATTGTGTGTATAACTTGATAGAGATAAACCTCTTATTGTTGGATGTATAAAAGGGCAACTTGACATTCTAAAAAATGCCGAGTAAATGAAAATGGAAAATAATAATTTTTATTTACATGACTTCTAGGTGTAGTCCAAAATAGAATTATACAATATCCAAGTAGCTAACGTTGTTGGATTTATATATGAAAAATAGAATTAGCAAGTTTTCAATGCATAGCCTCCAATATGTTGTGTGGGTTTCAAATGTTAGGATAATACGGTGGGAGAAGTGGAAGAAGTGGTTAACGAGAGTACATTGGCGCACACATTAATCAGTTGTCACTAGCAGAGTTCAAGATGGTGAGAAGCGATAAGCGAAGATGCTGGGTCAGAAGAAGTACAACTTTTAAAAGGACCGCATACACATAATACGAAAGATGTTCGGTGTGAAAAAATGACATACGGATGCCAACATATTAAGTGCGCAAGTGATCATATATTATGTGACAGAAGAAAAATGATTTTCCAGGTAAAATAACAGAGGTTGATGAAATAATTTTTGTGAAGTGTAATAAGTCATGTTGATCATGTTTAACAATATGCAGACCCTAAATAAGGAAAAATTGTATCAAAAGTGAGTGAAATAATGTTTTTTTTCAACTTTCAATAAATACACATACAACAATAATTAAATTGCATAGGCTGTTAAGAAAATAAAAAGTTTAATAAGGTGAGCATCTGCGGAAGCATGCATCTGAGATTTGATCATGCACCAATTGTAAGTGCAACTACACAACACAAAGGGAAGGGCTGGTGGAAGGAAACAACATTGAGTTTAGATATGAGCCATCGATTTTATTTTCAATCATCACTACAAATTCTCAACTAATATATACACCAATGAATAAAGAAGAAGGATTAAAGAAACAAATGAGAAATTAATATGAAACTATATGGTCTCACTTGCACACTAAGGAGTGCAATGCCTCGGTCCTCTATTGGCACCTGTAAATATGTGAGAAGTACATATAAAACAATATTACAAATTTAGCCATGCAAATGCACGAGTCACCCAGATAGTTTGATATATGAATTAAAACAAACACTGATTTCAGTATGTATGTACTACCAAGTCCGAAGATGGCTAAATTTCAAAACACCTTCGACAAAAATTTGCAGTTTTATTCAACTTAGTAATAGATTCTCAAAATATTTTGGAACAATTAGCCCAATTTTTCAAATAAAAAATAGTTACATATCTAATGATGGATGAAATTATTAATAAGCATTCTTCTTCCATGTATTAATTTGGTTTATCCAAATGAAGGAATATAACTGGTTTGGCGCCCATCGCCTGGTTTGGCGCCCATCGCCCATAGCGTGTCTTATAACCGTAGGGTAGGAAAAACAGCTTTAGCGCGCGCCCATCGCCTGGTTTGGCGCGGCGCGCAGCGACCGCTCCAGCAGCCGCGCTAAAATGCAGCGCGCGCTCATTCTACAAACTAGAAATGTAGGCATTGAAAGCATAAAAACTAGATAGATTACATAGATTTTAAACGATACAAAGGTATTTTACATCGGAAACATAGATTGCATAATAGTAAACGACAAACGATAAAAAACGAGATAGATTGCATAAAAAGAATACTCTAAGTCGCTATCATCATCACCATTATCATCCTGGGCGGTGTCGTCCGAGGTATCTAGCCAGATGTCTAGCCACTGATCATCGTCCGGCGTGAAGAACGACTGCCCACCTGCTGCAAGGAGATCGGACTGCGCATTCGCCAACGCCTTCCGCCGACGCCTGTCCAACCGCTCCTCGCGGTACCTTCGCGTGTCCTCCTCGCGGCGCCTTGCCCAGTAGACCTGCTCGTAGGCGACGTCCTCCGGGTGGCGCCGGCGCCACTCCGCCATGACCCGCTCGTCCTCGTGGGCGACGAGGAGGCGGCGCTGCCGCTCGGCGTGCTCCGCACGGTCTTGCGCCGTGTTCAGACGAGGCCGCGGGGCGACGTCGAGCGCCTGCTGGAGCGTGTACACATCTTGGAAGTTCATCTGGCCGGGCGGCCGGCCTAGGCGCCACGCCGCCGCGTCGTACGCGCGGGCGGCCTCGTGCGCCGTCCCGTAGGTGCCGAGGCCGAGCCGGAGATCGCCGGAGCGTATCTCTGAGTAGTAGCCGCCGTTGGGGCGCAGGCGGACGCCGCGGTAGCCGGACGCTCCTCGGCGGCGCGGCGGCATGGCGGCGCGTTGGTGGCGGGGCGCTGGAGCGGCGCGTGGCAGAGAGGAAGAGGAAGAGGAGAAGAGGAAGCATGGAGAAGGCGTGTGGCACGCGCCGCACTTTATAGGCGCGCCGGAAGCGGTGCGCAAAAAATGGCGTGCGAGCTGGCGCCTTTTCACGCACGCGCGCAAACGGTTCCCGCGCGCGCGTGTTTCCCGCCACCGCTGGAGCGCGGCAAAACGCCCCGCGCACGCTAAAAGCTGGGTTTACCGCGCGTGCGCGTCGTTTGGCGCGGCCGTTGGAGATGCTCTAAGTATCTATCAACTGTACTCATAAGATCAGTGTACACATACAATTCATAAAATGATTGTATGTGCGTGTACGTAAGCATCTACTCCCTCCGTCCGGAAATACTTGTCCTATAAATAGATAAAATGAATGTATCTATAACTAAAATAAGTCTAGATACAACCATTTTGAGGACAAGTATTTCCGGACGGAGGGAGTATATCTGTATTCTGCTTCCAAAGAAATACTGCAGCGTGT
>NC_041390.1:4194582-4196810 GCF_002162155.2 Triticum dicoccoides | reverse complement strand
CCGAGATAAGCTTGTGGAGATACTTGTGTGGCGCTCATGCTTCTGGAGATATTCGTCCCATGCTGTTTCAGAGCAGTTTATGTGCCTTCCTAGAAGACGATCCTATTTACGTTGCGTTGTCGCAATCTCCGACCTGTCTGAACAAGCGAGTGGACAATTCTGTATGCTTGGAGCACACCGTTTATATTGGAATATCTTGCACTGCCTTTTGTTAATATCTTAATTATTTGAATTATGAGGCCATGACACCGATCCTTTAGTGAATCTTTGCGGGAAGCCACTGAAGTTTTTGTATATTTTTTAAAGCATTAACCTCTGAGGGTGACTTCATAATGTCACATGTTGGAATCCCTTCCGCTGAAGTGTATAGGTAGGATCATTGTAGAACAGCCTTTTTCATCTCAGGCCCACGTGTACTACCACAAATATCTCTCCTGAGAATATTCGCCCATCCAGGATCTTCTTCATTTCTTGACCTGAAATAATTCTGCTTTGCTGAGGCAGGACATTGGTTTAATTGTACATAGCTCTCAAACACAGTGAATCTGGACATGCAGTGATCTAAGTTACTCAGCTGAAATGGGCATTTTTTTAGCTATATAGTTGCTGTACATGAGAAAGCTACTACTGCTCGACCATCCGCTGGTTCCTATTCCTTTCCCTTTTTGCGAACGACCATCCGTTGCTTCCTGAATGTCAGAATAAGTTAATTGAAGGGATTAATTAGTTAGTGGTTCGGAACGCTCCAAAGTGCGTCATTCGAGTTGCAAGAAATCTCTATGTTGCTTCTGCAGGCAGCCACTGATGAACCATGGAAAACAAATTGGTTTTGGCTTTGCCATGTCACCTTTTAGCAACCATGTGCAGTGCAAAATGGCATCAGCTAGTACGTTCAAAGGGGTATAATTCAGCCGGCAAAGCATGCAAAACCGATGAAACTAGGACCAATTTTTAGATGCACGCAAACCTCACAGTGCACTAGAAACCACCTGAGTAAGTGTACGCTAATGGCGTAAGCCTGGCGGCTATTTCTATTGCATACACAATCTGGAAAACCATGGACGATGGAAAGTACACCCTAGATGTAGAAAATAATGTGCGTATGGCCGTGTTTCTGACCAGATGGCACGCGAACACCAACAACAGAGATCAGATACCTTTTCCCAAAAGGAAAAGGAAAACCTGGCGAGCCGTTCTTTGCTCCTCTCAAGTCCCAATGGATGTTTACTTTACTCAATCATGATCATGAGGCCAAGGCTTTTTAGAAAATCAATCAACCCATGGTCAAAAAGCGTCAAAGCTTTTTTACTACCGTGCAGCCTCCGCCTTACGTACTGCATTATGTTAAATACCTTCTTAATTTACTTTTATCTATTACAGTAGGAAACTATGTTTCCTTAAATCAGCAGTAACCGAGCAGCTTTTTTATGTGTGTCGTCTAAGCCTTTCAGCATCGATCATGGAAGCTAGCATAGGTGTAATACTAATGTATACAGCTCATACATACGTGTTGTTTCAGCTGCCTTAAAAAATGGCTTGTGGCTGACACGATATTCAAGTATGCAACCGTGAAAAAACCCTCTGGATAACTCCCAACGTTACATACATATTTCACGTGTGTGTGCCTGATAACATGTAGAAGATGGAAGCTTATCACAAACCATCTGATAAAGGAAGTACGGATCAAGTTTCACACGAAGTACAAGGTCCAACATAAACATGTTGGGGCCACATCACAAGAGAGCCTAAAAACAAAAAGCACATAGATAAAATAGCTAGGCAGAAGCCGCCCGGACGCGAGAGCGCAGCCACTGTGACCAAGGGACGTCATCCATTCCGCCGAAAGACACCTTCGAAAACCAAATGGGTGACACAGAAACACAACCAGATCCAGCGATCCAGACGACCCCACACCCCCCCTCAACGCTGCCGGTGAGACACTCACCGATGAGGTTAACTAGGAGTCAAGGAAACATTATTCTTAATCGGCACGGTGCCGAAATTGCCAGCACTGTGCCACTGTTGGGAGGAACGAAGTTCTACTATTAGGATACCTAACTATATCACCACATCGTAGATACAGGATCCCCTGGCCGCTCCGTCGCCGAAGCGGAAAATGAGAGAGGACGAGAGCTGAGGACTCGTCGGCGGGGAGGGGCGGGGGGTGGGGTGGTGTTGGGTGAAACAATGGCAAATATTGTTTCAAGTTCATTCTAGGTCGTAACCAC
>NC_041390.1:4184325-4194162 GCF_002162155.2 Triticum dicoccoides | reverse complement strand
GTTGAACCTTTTGCAGCTCTCTGGCGTCAGCCGGTATGGCTGAGCTGGTGTTACCGGATAAGTTCAAGTGTACACCATTTTCCTTAAGATATCCATGCCAGGAATTGGGAGAGAAAGAGTGTACCGAGAACATAGGCACTTCGTGTCATGCATGTTGATGATTATCTTGTCCTTTATTTAAGGCGGTCCCATGGCTATGATTGATCAGGAATAGTTTCTGTGTGCCGATGGAGTCACACACCATAAGACATGTACACCTTTTTGGCTTCCTTGCTAGCACTATATAAACCCATCCCAGCTCCAGCTCCCATCACGCTCTCAAGCAACTACCTCGAGTAGTAAGCTGACACTTCTTCTCTTCCCATTGAACCATCTATTTTGGCTTCCTTGCTAGCTCTATGTAAACCCATCCAACCTCAAGGGAGGTAGAACTTGAAGCTTAGCTATTACCCAAGCTAACTTGGTAGAACTATCACATTCTGATATCCTCACCAACTCCGGAGCTAATTAAGATCTTGCAATGGGTGGCCTCTCCCTTCAGCACCCGTGGGCCTTTGCCTTTGGCCTCCTAGGTATACTGCTAATAGATGAGTATCTTTTAAGAGTTCTTATTATTTCCCCTCATTTTCTTTTCATTCTCGTTTCACAATATGTTTTACAAAAATTAATACTCTTAGGCATTAACTACTTGGGGAATTATTTGTGTATCCAAGACAATTACATTATATAGCTAGTTAGTGCGGACTGCACCATGGGATACATCCTTCCTCTTTTGTCCCTAGTGATCCATCCTTCCACTTTTGTCCCACGTCACTAGATTGTTGAAGGTCCCCCGCTGTTTATTCTTTTGTGTAAAGTATGTTATCTAGAATAGTTCATTAGTCGTTGGAGGTGGCAAACAAAACGGGAGAAAAGGGAAAGCAAGATGTAAACTAAAGGGCTTCAATCCAATATGGTGGCAAGTGAGGATTGTACATGTTACTGAAAGCTCGCTAAGTGGGGATTGTACATGTAACGTACGTACACGTGTCTCCTTGTTCTCGCTGCCTAACTGTCATCGTATTGCTTCCATGCAGGCAACGTCATCTCCTTCATGACCTACCTGGCCCCACTGTAAGCCTCAGCTTCGATCACACTCAACTTTGTTTCTCTCTCTTGCTTAGCTTGTTGGTCTCTAATGGTGCGTGAGGGGCATGACATGCAGGCCAACGTTCTACCGGATCTACCGGAGCAAGTCGACGCAGGGATTCCAGTCGGTCCCGTATGTGGTGGCGCTCTTCAGCGCGATGTTGTGGATCTACTACGCGCTGCTCAAGTCTGACGAGCTCCTGCTCATCACCATCAACTCTGCCGGCTGCGTCATCGAAGCCATCTACATCGTCATGTACCTCGCTTACGCGCCAAAGCAAGCCAAGGTACTCACACAACTCAGCTGCACATTCATGCATGTGTCCACCCTTCTTCATCAGTTGAGTGAACTGGTTTGTGCTGACACAAAAATGCATGACATGCAGATGTTCACGGCGAAGATCCTCCTCCTCCTGAACGTGGGTGTGTTTGGCCTCATCCTACTCCTCACCCTGCTGCTGGCGGGGGGCGAGAAGCGCGTCGTCATGCTTGGGTGGGTCTGCGTCGGCTTCTCAGTCAGCGTCTTCGTCGCGCCCCTCAGCGTCATCGTGAGCAACTGAGCATCCTCCCTCTAGAGTGGTAGTTCGTTGGTCCATGATTGATTCTTACAAGTGTACTATGACTTGACGATTGCAGCGCCTTGTGGTGCGTACCCGGAGCGTGGAGTTCATGCCCTTTTCACTCTCCCTCTCTCTCACCGTCAGCGCCGTAGTCTGGTTCCTCTACGGCCTCCTCATCAAGGACAAATACGTCGCTGTACGTGAACAACACATACAAAACCTCTCAATTCCTAACTCAAATTTCTTTTTATTTGAATTTAGTGTTGGTGTTGAATCGCATGCAGCTTCCCAACATCCTGGGGTTCGCCTTTGGGGTGATCCAGATGGGGCTCTATGCCCTCTACTGCAATGCCACGACTAGGCAAGCGCCGAAGGAGGTGGACGGACCACTGCCTGAGCATGTCATCAACGTTGCTAAGCTCGGCCCGATGGCTACTATCGAGCTCAACATGCCCGCAGCCGTCCAGCCACCTACGAAGGAGAACATCGTAGCTTGTGCCAGCGGCGAGAGCAAAGAGATCAGCGTTGAGAAGGTTGACATGGCAACCAATGTCGAGCATGTATAGGCAGGCAGGTCCCATGCAGCCAGATCCTCTCCTGGGGCACAAATGGTACTGTAGTTTACTATAGCTACTGTAGCAATTTTGGGCTTGCCTGATACCTTTGGTCATCCAGGCTCCGGTAGTGTCATGGTTGTATGCATCCAGTTAAGCCATGACAGGCAGGGGTCGAGCAAAGAAGCTAGGGAGACAAAGCATGCGTGCAAAGTGTTCCACCGTTAATGTTCCATTTCATGCAAAGTCTTACTGTTCGTAGTTGTTCGTCGTAAGGCTTGTTTTATTCTGCCACTATTCATTAGTATCCACTGTCCAGTCACTTCCATGTAATAATCTTGTTATAAAAAATTCAATTTTCTTGCGAACCAACATGTGGTTGGATGGTTAGAAGGACAGTGGTATCCCCAACCAATCAGGAGATTTTCGGTGATGCACGTTCAGTAGGAGAGGACGTTCCCATCGACTACGATTTCTTGGAGTGAATCCACTTTTCCAGGAGCATGACTTCACCTCTTGGATCGCAATGTGAGTAGTTTAGTTTCTTTCTCTTTAGAGGAAAGCAAGCAATGCGCATGTGCTTCCTTTTGGATGTGTCGGGCTTTATATGGGCCGGAATGGGATGTGCCTTTATTGCGTCCGACTCAGCTCACCTTAATTCTTTTCCGCGAGACCTTTTTCTTATTTTGAGGCAATTTTCCGTGAGAGCTATATCTCGCTTATAGTGAGATGAAAGATACTTTCACCTAACGTGTTCGCAGTAATGGGCCGCCCATTAGGGCACACTTAAAACAAGGGAAATCGAGAAAAAGGGAGCAGGAACTGATCCCAGATCTCCTCACTGTTGGGTAGCGCTGGTAGCCCTTGAGGCACTGATGGTTCCTTGATAAAATACAAGGCGCGGAGTGTGCAGCGCTCGTTATACCTAAGCGAAGCATCTGTTATCCACTGTGATATTTTAAAGAATTTAAGTAGTAGGGTGTGTAATCTCGATTCCATCCTATCATCTTACATTTAAGACGTGCTAGGTGTCCATTGAGTTCCCAGTTCAAAGATTCAAAACTCAAAAGCTTACACAAAAGGTACATCTGCTGCATAGTGGACGAGTCAGACAATTAACTCTGTACCTCTCTACAGAAAAAGAACATTAAATTCTGATCACAATCTCGCCTAGAGTTTCTTAATGTCAGCAGAACCCATCTTCCAAGAAAGTTCACATGGGTGTATCTCCTACTCAGGTTCTTGTCTGTTGCTCTTCTTAATACTAATCTGTGCACCATTCTTAGAGCTCAAAGTTCCACTAAACGCACTCCCATGAAGCCAAAAAGCTCATAGCAAAAATGTATGAAACAATGGTGCACAAAATTTGGTACTACATCCGTAGATATGGGATCTTTCTTAATAAACATATAATTAATGGGATCAGTACCATCCAGGTGTACGTACGTAAATTCATACATGACACATTTGCTATAAGGGTGGATCACATCGTGTGATATATAATATCACAATGTACTTTCTGTTCGTCTCAAGTTAAATACTGATGCTCCATAGTGCTTTAGAACTTTAAAAAAAATACAATAGGCACACTACATCATTGCAGAAATTAATAGGAATTCACTGAGTCAATGTGCTAGCTGTTTACCATACATGACATTTTGTCCATATACATAGTCGATGGCCTAATGTTGGACAACACACATGTAACGTCCCAAATTTTCATTTTGGATGTTACTGGAATCATCTCATACGTTACAAACATTTTTGACCATTTTGGATATGTATCATATACATATTTAGGTCTTTAGAGACATTGCGGGAATAATTAAAATATTGGAGATATTTTTGGTAATTAATATTCAAGTCATAATAGCTTTATTAAAATAAAATACAATTTAAAAACATGCAGTTAGGATGGAAATAATCCGCATACGCTCTATTATATTACATGATTTTACAAGAAGTTTTTTGAATTGAAATACTCCCTCCGTTCCAGAATATAAGGTCTATTGATTTCTGTGCAAGTCAACATTTCAATGTTTGACCAAGATTATAGATTAAATAACAACATCTGCAATACATAATAGATAAAATATGAAACTACTTTTCACGATCAACCAAATGATATATATTTTGAATTGTGGATATTGATATATTTTTCTAAAAACTTGGTCAAATATGCACTCATTTGACTTCCATAAAAACAAATACACCTTATATAAAGGAATGGAGGGAGTAACAATTATATAAGCTATATTCATTTTTTTATACTAGAACAATGCCCGTGCGTTGCAACGGGATGTAAATATTCTAGTACATTAGCTTGTGATATACCTGTCAATAATAATGCGATTGTGTAAATAAATGTTCATCAAATTCTGACGGTGAATTACCAATATTTTTATAGAAGTTTGGTAACTAAATTGAAGTGGAATTGGTTCAGAAGGTAAGTAAATTAATATGCTTGATTATCATATACATGGAAGGTTGGACGAAGGGGTGGTGTGAAGAAAGGTGAAATGGGAACCTTACGTTCTTTTTAACTAGTAGAGATAGAGATAAAATAAATAAAGAAAAACAATTCAAATTGCTGCCAGCCTGGCTCAAACCACCTTAGGTCATATAACCAACCATGCGGCCTATTTGGCCTTTAGCCCCCGACCATTTGATCTGAATCCTACATTGCTCGTGCGTCCATTCCAGCCTTCATTCCTTGGACTGAAGTAAGATTGAGGATAAGTGGGGTGTGGGTAGCATGATTAGAGCATCTATAATCTTCCCTCAAAACCCTTTAACTCCTTTTTTCTTTAAGGAGTTAAGCCCCGCCTAGCTCTTTTCTCAAGTTTTAGCGAAGAGCAAAATGCAACAAAATTTAACTCCTCTAAATTTGGAGAGCTTTGAAGTCAAGGGGAATGGCTAGAGCTGCTCTTGGAGAGTATTGGGAGAGGTTTATGCGTATATAGGGCAGCCACAGGAGGATACGATCACGCGCTCAGGGTCATTGCATGCTTTAAGGGAAAGTGAAGGAAAGACACGGCTTGTGTCTCTAGCAATTAGGAAGGAAGAGGGCTCTGAGAGGAATGTTGCATGCATGGAATGGCTCGTTTTCTCCTCGTAGGTGATGCATGTGTAGAATGGTGTTGGTGGCTACCCCATGGTGCACAAAGTTGGGTCGAGCTTTGGCTATATAGGGTGGCGATAGATATGCGAGCGTCGAGCTCTAGCATAAACTAGGTGGACTTGTGACATATGTCGGCTTGACTTTGCTTGGTATCGTCGAGTAATCAAGAATACATGGTCATGTGCATCATACCATGCAGAGGTTGGGGTCGATCCTGCTTTTTTTTAAATGTACGCTTGGAATTTTCTGGAATCCATCTTCCTCAGACAACACACCTATATGGCCCGGGGTCTGTGGATTATGTTCCTATAGCGCTTAGCACGGCTTGCTAAGTAGCTAGAAACGACCATAGTGAAATTTTCTGTCCAATGTACTTCGGACCAGTTCATGTTTAATATCAAAATGATTTGTGAATTCCAAGCAGCCAAGGATGCATGCATCAGAAGACACTAACTAGGGGATATAGGGCAGAGCATCCCAAGATATTGCAAAAGTAATTTGGCATTAGAAAAAGTGTCGGGGATAACCAGATGATGCAAGAAGCAACCCAAAGAGTACTAATCTACACAACATAATCCAGGGACCCCGGGCCATATAAATATCTCTCATTTGCCCTCTCTTTTGGCAAAACTATGTTTCAGGTAATTAGTGTGTTAGTGCATAATTTGCACAATTAAACATTGGGATGTCACTGATTGTGATTAGAAGCTTGGGCTAACTTTGGGCTGATAGGAAGAATGACAAAAGGTGGTACAGGACCAACACACTTTGGTTAGGCGATTGTGATAATGCTAATCGCTGGTGGGTGCAAGTAGTTGCAAGGTGCTCTACTAAAGTGGGCATGCTATTTTGTTCTCTCCACCTTCTCCCACTTTTTCTATCAAAAGCATCACAATTTATCAACGGGACTGGGATCATAAATAAATAAAATAATAGGGCAAGTTTTTTTAGGATTGGGATCCTACATCTGATCTGACCGTTTCACTGTTAATTAGTAGCATCGGAATCATAAAATCAGATACAAACCTCAGCTGTGAGAAATGCAGAACCTTCTGCTATAGTCGAAATTGTAACGCACTTATCCAAAAAACTACTGGGAAATTTTTGTTTGTGTTTACTAAGTTCATTTGTACAAATATTAGAAGAACCATTTCTACACAACTCTGTTGACATTTGTGCTTTAGTCACTGCCTTTTTAACTTGTATTATTATAAAAACTGCTCATCAAGGGGATCAAATGAGTGGCTAAACTTCTGTCAACATACGAGATTGTGCGCTTTAAATCTTGAGCATCTTTTTTATTGTCTTCTACAAAGGAAACCAACCTTTTGCTAGTGGACGAGATATTGTGTGACGCACATATATCTCAAACAAAAGGCTTGTACTAATGTGACTATTTATTTCCAAGATAATAACGCTAGAAAATATTTATTAGAAAAATGCAGTGTTGGCCAAATATGTCCTATCAACACAACCTAGCTTTATGTATATGTGTGGTAAAAGAATGTAAGTTTTATTGGTACATAAGTTCTACTAGACTCTAATTTCAGCATATGTTTGCTCTCAACGGACTGCACCACGAGCCGAACATAACGCATCTGGTAAGATTCGTTGTGGTAGAATCTGTCTACACAAGTCCAAGTCCTAAATTTGGCATAGGTGCTTGCATTCTACAGAATTTATTGCAGGTTTTTGACACTACGCTTAGCATGGTAGGCGATGTTGACATCGAGGCACCCATGACGACTTCATCTTTAGATGGGGGCGAAGTATTTAATCGCTGCTAATAAGAGCAGGGTATGTGTACGTACATTGATAGGATGAATGTGTTGGCATGTATGTAAACATCTTGTGTTTCCCTTTTTTTCTTTCAGATATACGTTTGTTTCCAATGAAACACTAAACCTGCAGTGCATAACAAATAAAAACTTGGCTGGTCCTGTGTAAAATATTCTGCTCAGTACCAAATATCCACCAATTCATCTTGGACCAGGCGGTTAAAACAGACACATCCAACTACTGTGACATGTAACTTTCTGGCATGTCGCTCGTCCTTCTCCAAATATCTCGTGGTCAGCTGTTACAGAGATAAGCTTGTGGAGATATTTGTATGCCGCTCGTGCTTCTCCAGATATTTCCCTGATGCTGTTTCAGAGTGGTTTACGCAGCTTCATAGCACTGTTTACATTGGAATATCTTCAACTACTTTTTGTTAATATCTTAATTAATGGCATTATGAGGCCATGATGACGGTCCTTTTTTGAGGCTCTGCTGGGCAGCCGCTTAACTTTTAATATATTTATTAAAGTTTGAACCTCTGAGAGTGACTTCATAACGTCACCTATTGGAATCTCTTTCTCTGAAGCGTATAGCTAAGATCAATTATATAACAATGTTGACAAAAGTGAATCTGTACATCTGCAATATGTGTGTGTCGTCTAAATATCTTGTATTGTGTTCTGTATTGTCAATGTTTGCTAAATTTCAACTCTAATCTTTCCTGCTTACGAAGGTTGGAGTTGGTGGCGAGTTCACAAGTGGTACTATACAAATAAACAAATGCACTTCTACCAGTATGTGAGACTAGCAACCTTCCAAAGATATAATAAACAAATGTTACCATTGTGATGAGACCTATCGTAGATAAACAAATACACTACTACACTAATATGAGCATAACACTCTTATAAAACACAGACTACAAATGCATATGATTCCCGTCTTTATTTTAATCTTCCCAAAAAATTCTTCCAGTTCTATAACATACTAGTATAGAACGAACACATTGCAATTTCAACATGGTCATAGACGTTGTCCTCCTACCAAATCCACTATCTTGTGCATTCAACTTACTCATGAACATTCGCCTATGTTTTAAAATTTGAAATGTTATCTCACCGTAAATCATGCAAAGGACCTACAATGGTCGCTTAAAAAGCATCAATGACTACAACGTGACCTTTCGTTACATTTATGCTCCCTTTTTAATCATAAAGCATGCACTCCTTAAGACAACATCATCTTTTGATGATCTCCTAAGGCAGTAGTTTATTATTGTCTTTTCCATGGTTCCATTGCGACGTACAGGCATTGAGCTAGTTAGTCTCAAAATTCTTTGTTGCGCCGATCTGTGTAGTAACTGCCTCTTTATTTCTTTAGATGGTATGTGTGGTTATCTTTATGTTGTAGGTCTTCTCCAGTTTTCATGATTTGTAGTTCACCACTTTTTAAAATAATTTCATGTGTGCACATTTAGATTTTAGAATCAAAGTGCCAGAAAATCTCGGCTCACTACCTTCAAATTTAGGGACCATCTACAATAAGGCGACCAAAATTTCTGAAGTTTCCGCCGATAGACCTGTTCAATTTAAACCCAACGGCCACCACTTCTTCCTTCACCTTCAATGGGTGCGTACTATTTGGTATTTTCACCCTGCCGCCCCTTTGTCTCGCACCTGTCAGCCCTGTTCCATGCCCATGACGATGACATCACGGCCAGCTACGGCGAGGTTCTGGCTCAGTTTCAATGAGGAAGCAGAGGTGCAGCGGGTCCTCTCTACCACCAAGAATTGACTGACATGAAAATCTTTTTCGGTTGCATGTAAAATAATAAATTCATAAAATTTAAATTTGTTCCTATTAAAATTTACATAGAATTCTCCCAAGCCAAATACATCGTTTGGTTTGCATACGTGGAGCCACCCATACTATCAAATATTACCACCATACGTATTTTAATGATTTGTAATAATTTTTATATAACACAGATATTGGTTCAATATTTCAATTGCCTCGGAGAACTTGAATTTGCAATGAATGCCCGAGTAAATAATGTGTCAGACCATCACTAAAAGGAACGGTGATCAACCAAGCAGGCAAAAAGGTTCCTCTTTTTTCACAGTCCCGCTTGTGCGCTTTTGCCTAATGGCTGGCGAGAGGCCCTAGACTCACCACCCACGTAACTACCTGTTGGGAAACGTAGTAATTTCGAAAAAATTCCTACGCACACGCAAGATCATGGTGATGCATAGCAACGAGAGGGGAGAGTGTGATCTACGTACCCTTGTAGATCGACAACAGAAGCGTTTGGTTGATGTAGTCGTACGTCTCCACGGCCCGACCGATCAAGCACCGAAACTATGGCACCTCCGAGTTCTAGCACACGTTCAGCTCGATGACGATCCCCGGACTTCGATCCAGCAAAGTGTCGGGGAAGAGTTCCGTTAGCACGACGGCGTGGTGACGATCTTGATGTACTACTGTCGCAGGGCTTCGCCTAAGCACCGCTACAATATTATCGAGGACTATGATGGCAGGGGGCGCCGCACACGGCTAAGAATATGATCATGTGGATCAACTTGTGTTTTTCTGGGGTGCCCCTGCCTCCGTATATAAAGGCTCAAGGGGGGGTGTGGCCGGCCCAGAGGTGGCACGCCAGGAGGAGTCCTACTCCCTCCGGGAGTAGGATTCCCCC
>NC_041390.1:4176974-4183944 GCF_002162155.2 Triticum dicoccoides | reverse complement strand
CCTAGTTGGAATAGGATTCGCGGAAGGGGGGAAAAGAGAAAGGGGGGCCGGCCCCCTCTCCTTGTCCTATTCGGACCAAGGGAGGGGAGGGGCACGCGGCCCATCTCAGGCTGCCTCTTCTCTTTTCCACTAAGGCCCATTAAGGCCCATATAGCTCCCGGGGGGTTCCGGTAACCTCCCGGTACTCCGGTAAAATCCCGATTTCACCCGGAACACTTCCGATATCCAAACATAGGCTTCCAATATATCAATCTTTATGTCTCGACCATTTCGAGACTCCTCGTCATGTCCGTGATCACATCCGGGACTCCGAACAACCTTCGGTATATCAAAACGTATAAATTCATAATATAACTATTATCGAAACCTTAAGCGTGCGTACCCTACGGGTTCGAGAACAATGTAGACATGACCGAGACATGTCTCCGGTCAATAACCAATAGCGGGACCTGGATGCCCATATTGGCTCCTACATATTCTACGAAGATCTTTATCGGTCAGACCGCATAACAACATACGTTGTTCCCTTTGTCATCGGTATGTTACTTGCCCGAGATTCGATCGTCGGTATCCAATACCTAGTTCAATGTCGTTACCGACAAGTCTCTTTACTCGTTCTGTAATACATCATCTCGCAAGTAACTCATTAGTTGCAATGCTTGCAAGGCTTATGTGATGTGCATTACCGAGAGGGCCCAGAGATACCTCTCCGACGAATATTTCAAACTGCTCTTCCGTAACTGTCTGATTATCCTTTACAATCTCGGAGTAGGATTCCTTTTTGTCGATGATCCTTGCTTTCACCCTTACTTTCCAGGCGGCCAACACGTCACTAAACATTCTCATGGCGCGTTTGTTTATCTTCTTCATTGGAGGGTCTTTATCTGGATCAGTATATTTCTTTTCATCCCGGCCCGGGAACAAGAATACCTGGTGCAGCTTCGTTAGGAGGGAGGGCCTCGTATTTTCTATCTTCCCTAGTTTCTCATCATTGATGGTGTAGGTTGTCCGTACGATGTGTCATATTTGATTGTCGTAGCATTCTCACGCTTCGACAGGCTCTTTTGGCTCAAAATTGCCATCGTCCACCTCCGTGACCACCACTCTAGTAGTGTTGAGCTAGTTTGGGCATCGACATCTCCTCTTCGGTTTCGGTTCTATACCGGCTACGCTGGTCTCGGTGCCGGTCTGGGTCTCAACGCCAGTCTCGGCGCCGGTCTCGGATGTGACAGGTTGGGCCCAGCAAAAACAACCGTTGATCGTCGACAAGCTTCAAATATTTGTCTACCGCCAGGTAGACATCGTCGCAATCACCAGAACCCTGTCCTTCATCATTGCTAGTCATGTTTCCTACGATTAAACCTAGTCAATTAATTCTAGACCTAATAAAATGAATAATGACATAAAAAGGCCTATGTTTTGCAGGAACATTGATTCCTTTCCGTTGCGGCAAATCCCGGGCACTCGATATGTCCTAGTTTGTAGCACAAGTCATGTGGAAATTCACAGAAAATTTCGGCATGACCTTTGCTAAAAAGTGGACAAATCGAGCACCTAAAATTTACTGAAACGTTAATGAACCAACATTCCGGCAAAACATAGGCCACTCGGCTTCATTACCTAGAAACAACAAAAGGCCACTTGGGCACAATCGAACCACTTCAATGAAAAGATATAACATGACCACTTCATTGAAAAGATATAATCAACAATAATGGAATATGCAAATGAACATCAATGACATATATCATATAACATCAATTCTGTTTTTTGTTCATAGCTAAATGCCATAGCTACTGTTTTTTATTTTTAGCTAAATGCTTTTATTTTTTGTTTAAAGCTAAAAGTCTAGGAAGGGATCATCTTTAAAATAAAACTTGCCTAAATTATTTTCCTCGAAAGATAGTGGTCTTTTCAAAAATCAAAAACCTTTACAAAATGACCTCACTAAGCACTTCTCTGCCTAGGACAAAACCCAAATTTTGTTCTAGCTATTCCTCTAACACATACACACAAATTATTTTCTCTAATCCTTCTCTGCCTAGGACAGAACCCAATTAAATTGCAACGAAACTCCATTTTCTCTAACCCTTCTGACCTAATGCTCTAAAGTAAATTTTTGCTCTAACCTAGTTAACCTAGCTTGTTACCGTAACAAACCTAATTAACCTAGCTAGTTAACCTAGTTAGTTAACCTAGTTTACCTAGCTAGTTAACCTAATTACCCGAGGCCCGCGTTGCAGACTACTTCGACGTGGCGGCAGGGTCCAAAGCCGGTGGGTTCCTGGCGGCTGTGCTATTTGCGCGCCTATGGGCGCCAGATCCTGGCGGAGGCGGCGCGCGACGTCGTGGCCAAGAACTGAAGGTGTTCTCCGGGCGCCACGGTCGCGGCAGACTCTTCTCCCGGCCCGAGACGGTGTTCTGGAAGGTGTTCGAGGACCTCATCGTGCGCGACGCGGCCAAGCCGTTGCTGGTACCCTACTACGAGACATGGCCATGGCCGCGCCGTTCGTCTTTTCCCGCGCAGACGACGTCGAGGCCGAGGCGTTCGACTTCCCGCTCTGGCAGGTCTGCACGACCGGGTGCGGGGTGGGGCCAGCCGAGGTAGCGTCACTTGACGGGCGCACCAGGCTGCGGCTGCCGGTGGGAGCGGCGCTGGCGTGGCCAACCCAACCGCCATCGCCGTCACCCACGTGCTCCACAAGAAGCACGAGTTCCCCCTCGCCACCGGAGGATGGGTGTCGTTCTATAGTGCAGATTGTCTAATTGGGTTTCTGATAGTGTCGTCCACCTGCTCGCCAGATTTGGCTTCGGTTTCTCTGTCTCCACCGAAGAAGGTCAACACTTTGCTTCAAACAGTTTCATGATTACACTGATGACATGATTAACAGTACGGTAGTCTCATGCATTGAACTCAGAACACTGCAATACAAACATATATTTTCCAAGCATAATTAATGCAGAAGTTATTGATGCAGGAGGGGATAATTGTAATTCATATACACATTTCAGCTCAATAACCATATAACGCATCTCTTCTGGACAAATACTGGAAAATTGTACAAGGACATTGTCGGAAGTGCATACCATGCATGCAGCTCAATAATGACTGATGACATTCTGAAGCCTATTTTTGCGGATGCGGTGGAACCTGAGCTTGATAGTTTCGAGTATCTCCATGTCTTTCGGGTCAAAGTTAGGTTAGCTCTATATACGAGCGTGCATTTTATTCTTTGGGAGCAAGCAAGAATCAATATATTCTCTCGCAATATTATCCCCTCCTTTCCCATGTCTTCCTAATCCCCTGCAGATGGCATGACTAGCTAGGTTCACAACAGTTGGCCTAGATCCTGCGGTCACACAACCACCCAATGCACTATATCCGTACATTAGTGAGCTCTTCATTGACACTTACGATATCATCCCTTCTTGCCCAAAGGCGGAGTCACATCGCCTTGAGTTGCTCCCGTTCCATGCCCACTCCAATGATGGGGGCACTAAGGACAATAAATCCGATGGCAATGCGCACCTTCACCCCTCTTGTAGATCTCCCCAGCGGAGTAGTGGCTAGCTGGAGTGACAGTCGAGGAGGACGACACCAACCAGGCAGAACGGTTTTGAGTAGGCTCATCATGGTGAGGCGTGCAGAGACTGCCCACACATCATGGTATGCGAGAGGTATGGCCTTGCGTGGTGATGCTTCCCCTAGGGCCCGACATCATGGGTTGGAGACTTGCGTAGGAAGGGGTTGCCGTGAACTTGGCGAAACAAGGGGGTGGGTTTGAGGATGACATGGTAGGAGTTCAGTCCTTTGGTTGGCGGGAATGCTGAAGGTGACCGGGAGGTCAATTTTCCCGAGCATGTGCGCTTGATGCCAGTGGATGTCTGACGGATGAGCGTGCCGATTGGTCTAATTCGGGAGCAAGCGATCTTAATTTTGTTGATACGGTGATGTGGATGATGTCGACTGCCCTGCTCCACTTGTCCAGCAGCACCTTGGGGAGCCGGACACCAGTGATGAAAGGATCTAGGACCAAGGGGAAACCGTTCGGTGGCGGAGCAAGCCATATATGATGGTACATCTTTCTTTTTCAAACCTTTTATCAAGGTTAGTATTTACTCCCTCTGTTCGGAATTACTTGTCTCGAAAATGGATGTATCTAGAACTAAAATATGTCTAGATACATCCATTTCTTCGACAAGTAATTCAGAACGGAGGGAGTACAAGGCAAGCACCAGCTGAGTTATTTCAGACCCAACAGCTCTTTCCTTGTAAAGGGTAGAGTTTGTAATAATTTAATAAGGGCACGGATTTAAGTAAGGGAATAATGTGCAGAGCGAAGCATCGGTCATCAACTATGATTCTTTTAAGAATTTCAGTAGTAGGGTGCGTAATCTCAGCTACTTTCAATCATCTTATAGTTAAGCCGTGTGAGGTGTCCATTGAGTTCCCAGTTCAAAGATTCAAAACTCAAAAGCTTACAAAAAAGGTAGATCTGCGGCATAGTGGACAACTCAGACAATTCACTCTGTACCCACCACAGGAAAAGAACATTAAAATTCTGATTACAATCTCTCGCTAGAGTTTCATTTTGTCAGCACCAATCATCTTCCAAGAAAGTACACATGGATATATCTTCCTCAGGTTCTTCTATGTTGCTCTTCTTAATACAAATATGTGCACCATGAGAACTCCCCATTCCACTAAAGGCGCTCCCATGAAGCCAAATATATAGTGGAAGAAACATCTATATGTAACAAAGGTGCACAAATTTGGTACATCCGTTGAGATAGCATTTTCTCTGTGAATAATATATAACTGTAAGGCTCGGTAACATCCAGGTGTACGTACAGAAAGATGACACCTTTGCTAAAGGGTTGGATCACATCTTTTTGTGGAAAAGAAATCTTTCAATGTACTTTTCGCTCATCTGAATATAAACATCGATCCTCGATCCACAGTGCTTTAAAAGCAAATCACATTGCCAATGTCCTAGTTGTAAACCATATATGACCTTCTAGCCATATACATAGTAGATGGCCATATCTTGACAACACACGTGTAACATCCCAAAATTTCACTTTTGGACCATAACAGATTCATTTGATGTGCAGAATTATTTTTGAGCCTTTTGGAAATGTCTCATCTGCATATTTGGGTCTTCAAAAACATTTTTTACTTTTAAAACTCTAGAAATATTTAAGGCAATTAATATTAAGGCCATAATAGCTTTATTGAAAGAAAATTTATTTAAAAAACATGCATTTTTAGTGGAAATAATTTTGCTAGGATCCATAATAAAATTCTAATTTTACAAAAATAATAATTAGATTTCCATGGAATTGAAATAACGGCTAATAAGTGAAACTCATTTTCATATATAAAAGAAATAATTAAAATAAATAAAACGCTGCGAGCTAGGCTGAAACCACTTTGGCCCATATAACCGTCCATGTGGCCCATGAACTACCGACCATTAAATAAGAATCCTTTATCAACCCGGGCCAATGCTTTACCTCAACAGCGTGACAAATTTGAACAAAATTGTAACCCCCTTCCCAAGGATGATTTCCAATAAATACCCACCGACACTCCGTAGATTCCGCATCAAACCCAACTTCCCAAATTCTCATGCCCTAGAAGATGTGCCACCACCTTTACCATGTCCGGCAGCCGCAACCTCTCCTTTCCGAGCACCACATTTGGCAACTGATCTCACATCCAGGCTCAAGATTGGATATAATAACCATGCAAACAAGTACGTGATAACAACCGCATATATTGGCTCTAATAGCCAGGATTAGATATTTGTAGATGAATTGGTATCAACGGATTAGAAGCACCTGACTACATTCTACTTTCTGTTTCTTTGTCTTATTTCTTGATAACCGTAGATCTCAGATCAGATGATCGAGGTTGAGCCATGTCACCCCATAAACCCTATGCCCTTTAACCTACGACTATGATTGTTACGAGACTTTTTGCAAATAATCATTATCATATGCTCTATCATGTGACACAAAAATATTAAACCTTCAAACTTTACACCCTCTTTTCATGTGACACAAAATTTAGTAAAATTCAGATTTGAACTCACACCCTCTTTTGAGCATAACTTGGGACCTATAGCTCTTTTTCAAGTGATTCAATTTGCAGTATGATCCACTAGTAGAATCCCAAGCTGAATCCCAAGCAGTAGACACGAGAGACACCGAGCCTTAACTTTAGACACGTCGGGTTGGATTCACCATGGCAACACACATAAATTTATACTCGACCTATTGAATCCTTGTGCGTTATAGAGGAGTAGAATAAGGCCACCTTCATCGACATCACATCATCATATGTTCCTATAGCAAGGATTGGTAACAATCTAGAAACCAGCATAGTGAAATTTGCCCTCAAAAGGCAATCCTTCCTTCGGTAGTGGAAATCTACAACCCCCCCCCCCCGGGTGCACGCTAGGTGATGGTGAGGAAACTCTAGCCGCCGCCATCGGGCACCCCTTCTCCTCCTTCTCCTTCCCTCGCTACTGCCAGCGTGCACAATTAGGAAAAGGTCAGCTGGAGACGACGGCGGCAGGGTGAACTCTTCTCCTCGCATGTTGGGACGATGTGTGGCAGCTCCAACGGGTAGGATGCAACGTGGTGGCCGGGCACCACAGCGTCGTGGCGCCCACGCGTAGAGGAAACCTGCATGTTTGTCTGCTTCGTGATGGGCGACATGGAGGGCGGTGGGTTGTGCTGGTGGTGGAGTTCGGCAGCGGTGTAGGCTCTGCCTAGATCTAGCGTGTGGCGGCCACTGGCAGCAAGTGTTGTGTCAGCATGGGCCGATGGTGGTGTGTGTTGTTTCTAACGAGGTGTCGGTGCTTAGAGTGGCGGTGGCTGGATGGCCGCACTGGCCTTGTCCCCGTCGATGGTCCGCCATGGACGATGACAGACGGCGAGCGACACAGGAGCACTTCCCTTG
>NC_041390.1:4172497-4176700 GCF_002162155.2 Triticum dicoccoides | reverse complement strand
GATAGGTGGCTCTCTATGGCCTCATGTTATTCTACGCCAGTTGCCATGGGGAGGAGGGGAGTGAAACAGGTGTGCTTCTAGTGGGGAGGCTGGTAGGCGGGAAGGTCTCTACAATGAGGTCGAGCCGCCCGTCGCTGGCGTAGGGATTGTCGGTCGTGGTTGTGAGCCGCTCCTCCCCCGCCCACTTTCCTCATGCTTTGTTATGGATCTAGTGATTCTTGAGGCTAGACAATCATTGCTGGTTCCGGCGGTGGTTGAGATTGCCTGATCTGTTCAATGTCGTCTCCTTTGGTGTTCTCGCGGTGGACCAGGTAACGGGCGCCAGCCCTGGTGACGATCGGAGGCACGTTGGTGTTGGGCAGGTCGCATGACTCGGGTGTGGGTGGGTAGACATGCTGCTCAGGTGGCATGGCTGCGGGTGGTTGGTAGAGCGGGGTGCGGCGGAGGGATATGACCACCGGGCTACATCACTTGTCCAGCTTGTGTATTGGCCTATGGTGGCGGCGGCGGCGGGCGTCATTCTCCTCCCTGCAGGCTTCGTCGCGGTGTTCCCACCGCTTTCGCGATGCTCCAGGTGAAAACATGATGTTTAGGATCAGACAGTGGTGGCTATCCTGGTCGTGCCCTTCTTGGAGGCATCATCTTGGAGACATCGCTCCGGCGTTTTCATTCTCACCTATCCTCGGTGGATCACTCATTGTGGTAGTTTCCGTTGACTCAAGCGGTTCTTCTTTGCTCATTTGTAGTTTTCTTAGTAGTCGTTGGGGTGGTGTGACGGTGCCCAGCACCCTTGTATCTTTTCTTGGGTGTGTGTTGGGTGCGGTGGTGTCCTGCGTTTGTCTCGGTTTGCTCAGATGTTGCTTTATAATATAAAATGGGAGGAAACCCTTTTTCGTCAAAAATTGCCATCAAATACAGGACCAGTTTTACCAGCAAAAATAAAATAAAATACAGGACCAGTTCATGTTTAATATCATAATGATTTGTGAAATGGAAGCAGCCAAGCTTGCATGCGTCAGAAGACACTAACTAGGGGGAGATGAGACCGTGTGTCCCAAGATATTGCAAAAAGTAATTTGACATTATTAAAAGGGGCATGGCGCACGGATAACCAAATGATGCAAGGTGCAACCTAAAGAGTACTGATCCACACAACATAATCCATGGCCCCCAGCCATATAAGTATCTCTCGTGCGCCCTCTTCTTCTTGCAACTAGATAACATCCCGCGCATTGCTGCAGGACATCATAAGCAGATGATGTAAAATTATAAAGCAGAATCGTAGATGTGATCATAGACAGTCACTAAGATAACGATCTATAGTATGGGGTTAATCCCGGTTTCATGTCAATTGCTTGTATATGAGTCTTTTCCTTTATATAACTGACGGAGAACAAAAATCTGAGGCATGCACAATTAGTACAGTAAAATGCTCTTCCTTGTTGTCATGGTTTGCATCTTTGTAAACTAAAACCTCATTCAAGTATAGTAAACAAAAATCAGCAGACGCAACTTTATAAGGATTATGCTTGACTGATGGGGAGCTAACAGATTGATTTAATGTGATGTTTGACAGTTCTCAAACCAACAGAAAGGTGAAATTGAGCTGAGTAGAATAGCAAAATCATTTGGTTTAGCGACGACAACATTGGATCATTACATACATAAACTGGTATACATATAGATAAGTCAGATAAAGATTATACATACAACTTGATTGAAAACTACATCAAGCATATGCTGACATATACTCACAAACAAGAACACAGATTGTTCCTATTTGCACTGTGAAAACGTATCAACTATCAAAAAATGTTTATTCATAAGAGAAGAAGGACAGATAATAGACTAAATTCTGGTAGATGTTTATTCATTGCATATGCTGCGTATCAACTATCAGAGCAGAACATATGTTGGTGTGATTTCATGATGCATTCAATGGATCATTTGCTAGTGCACATGTGCGACCTGTAAAACAGGCAGAGGAGATGGTAAGTGATCCAATAGACAAATATCTTTTCGACAAAGATAAAAAAAATCTGCACAAATAAACAGACATGTGACATGCTTGGATTCTGCTTGTAACATATATCAAAAAATGCATAAACCAATAGGAAGGACAGTTGTACGTACCTATTTCTAAAAAAGAATAGGAAGGACAGGGGACTAAATTACATATCAGGACATTCTAAATTTAAGAACAAAATCTCAGTTCTATTATATTTATTTATGGAAGAAAGCTAAATTGTAAGAGCAAAATCTCAGTACAGGGAGATTGTTTCAAGCTGCACTGTATCAGATTAAATTGTACAATTGAGCTTTGCATAGGCCAAGACAGTTAACTGATGCAGACCTTTAATTTCAGGATTTCAGGATGTACAGTCTTTTTACCTTTATGCGGCTTCCCAGTTGTGGCAGCAGAGGTCACAGTCATTGCATTAACGTCTGCCTGTAGCTGAACCGAAGATGCTTCCATCACAGGTGTAGGCGGAAACGCCAGCGAAGGACGTGCAGCCGGGGTGACGGCACCGGTGGCAGCGGTACCACGACGTCCCCCTTGCCCTTTCTCTTGGGACGGCGAGCAGGAGGTGCTTCAGGTGCGGGCTGGTTGGTTGCACTGAATACGACAGGTGCTGGCGCCGGGACTTGCTGGACGGGATGAGCAGCGATGGAGGGCGAACCTGGCGCCCCGAAGCGAAGTGGCCCAGCAGCGACGCCAAAGCCGGCAGAGAAACCGGGCGTTGATCCGAAGGTCGGAGCCGCTTGTCCTGTTGGAAATATGCCCTAGAGGCAATAATAAAAGTATTATTATTATATTTCTTTTGTTCATGATAATTGTCTTTATTCATGCTATAACTGTATTATCCGGAAATCGTAATACACGTGTGAATACATAGACCATAATATGTCCCTAGTAAGCCTCTAGTTGACTAGCTCGTTGATCAACAGATAGTCATGGTTTCCTGGCTATGGACATTGGATGTCATTGATAACGGGATCACATCATTAGGAGAATGATGTGATGGACAAGACCTAATCCTAAGCATAGCACAAGATCGTGTAGTTCGTTTGCTAGAGCTTTTTCAATGTCAAGTATCTTTTCCTTTGACCATGAGATCGTGTAACTCCCGGATACCGTAGGAGTGCTTTGGGTGTCTCAAACGTCACAACGTAACTAGGTGACTATAAAGGTGCACTACAGGTATTTCCGAAAGTGTCTGTTGGGTTGACACGGATCGAGACTGGGATTTGTCACTCCATATATACGGAGAGGTATCACTGGGCCCACTCGGTAATGCATCATCATTATGAGCTCAAGGTGACCAAGTGGTTGATCACGGGATCATGCATTACGGTATGAGTAAAGTGACTTGCCGGTAACGAGATTGAACAAGGTATTGGGATACCGACGATCGAATCTCGGGCAAGTAACATACCGTTTGACAAAGGGAATTGCATACGGGGATGCTTAAATCCTCGACATCGTGGTTCATCCGATGAGATCATCGTGGAGTATGTGGGAGCCAACATGGGTATCCAGATCCCGCTGTTGATTATTGACCGGAGAGTCGTCTCAGTCATGTCTGCATATCTCCCGAACCCGTAGGGTCTACACACTTAAGGTTCGGTGACGCTAGGGTTGTGAAGATATGTGTATGTAGTAACCCGAATGTTGTTTGGAGTCCCGGATGAGATCCCGGACGTCACGAGGAGTCCCGGAATGGTCCGGAGGTAAAGAATTATATATAGGAAGTGCTGTTTCGGCCATCGGGACAAGTTTCGGGGTTATCGGTATTGTATCGGGACCACCGGAGGGGTCCCAGGGGCCCACCGGGTGGGGCCACCTGTCCCGGGGGCCACATGGGCTGTAGGGGGTGCGCCTTGGCCTAGATGGGCCAAGGGCACCAGCCCCAAAAGCCCATGCGCCTAGGATTCCACTTAAAGGAAGAGTCCCAATGGTGGAAGGCACCTCTAGGTGCCTTGGGGGGGAGGGAAACCTCCCCTTGGCCGCCGGCCCTAGGAGATTGGATCTCCTAGGCTGGCGCACCCCCCCCCCCCTTGGCCCTCCTATATATAGTTGAGGAGAGGGAAGACTTGATACCTCAGCCTTTGGTGCTTCCCTCCCCCCTGTTACATCTCTCCCTCGTAGTACACGGCGAAGTCCTGCTACTGTGACGCCCTGCATCCACCACCACGCCGTCG
>NC_041390.1:4165135-4172063 GCF_002162155.2 Triticum dicoccoides | reverse complement strand
TGTAGGGGGTGCGCCTTGGCCTAGATGGGCCAAGGGCACCAGCCCCAAAAGCCCATGCGCCTAGGATTCCACTTAAAGGAAGAGTCCCAATGGTGGAAGGCACCTCTAGGTGCCTTGGGGGGGAGGGAAACCTCCCCTTGGCCGCCGGCCCTAGGAGATTGGATCTCCTAGGCTGGCGCACCCCCCCCCCCTTGGCCCTCCTATATATAGTTGAGGAGAGGGAAGACTTGATACCTCAGCCTTTGGTGCTTCCCTCCCCCCTGTTACATCTCTCCCTCGTAGTACACGGCGAAGTCCTGCTACTGTGACGCCCTGCATCCACCACCACGCCGTCGTGCTGCTGGATCTTCATCAACCTCTCCTTCCCCCTTGCTGGATCAAGAAAGGAGGAGACGTCATCCGTTCCGTACGTGTGTTGAACGCGGAGGTACCGTCCGTTCGGTGCTAGGATCTCCGGTGATTTGAATCACGACGTGTTCGACTACATCAACCCCGTTCTTCGAACGCTTCCGCTCACGACCTACAAAGGTATGTAGATGCATCTAATCACTCGTTGCTAGATGAACTCCTAGATGGATCTTGGTGAAACGAGTAGGAATTTTTTTTGTTTTCTGCTACGTTCCCCAACAGTGGCATCATGAGCTAGGTCTATGCGTAGTTCTCTTGCGCGAGTAGAACACAATTTGTTGTGGGCGTAGATGTTGTCAACTTTCTTGCTGCTACTAGTCTTATCTTGCTTCAACGGTATTGTGGGATGAAGCGGCCCGGACCAACCTTACACGTATGCTTACGTGAGACCGGTTCCACCGACTAACATGCACAAGTTGCATAAGGTGGCTGGCGGATGTCTGTCTCTCCTACTTTAGTTGGAGCAGATTCAATGAACAGGGTCCTTATGAAGGGTAAATAGAAGTTGACAAATCACGTTGTGGCTTTCACGTAGGTAACAAAACGTTCTTGTTAGAACCCTACTTCAGCCACGTAAAACCTGCAACAACAATTAGAGGACGTCTAACTTGTTTTTACAGCAAGTGCTTTGTGATATGATATGGCCAAAGTTGTGATGAATGATGAATAATCTATATGTGATGTATGAGATGTTCATGCTATTGTACAAGGAATCACAACTTACATGTCGATGAGTATGACGGTGACAGGATGATCATGGAGCCCCAAGATGGAGATCAAAGGAGCTATGTGATATTGGCCATATCATGTCACTATAATTATTTGATTGCATATGATGTTTATCATGTTTTGCATCTTGTTTACTTAGAACGACGGTAGTAAATAAGATGATCCCTTACAACAATTTCAAGTGTTCTCCCCTAACTGTGCACCGTTGCTAAAGTTCGTCGTTTCGAAGCACGCCGTGATGATCGGGTGTGATAGATCCTTACGTTCACATACAACGGGTGTAAGACAGTTTTACACATGCAAAACACTTAGGGTTAACTTGACGAGCCTAGCATGTACAGACATGGCCTCGAAACACAGAAGACCGAAAGGTCGAGCATGAGTCGTATAGAAGATACGATCAACATGAAGATGTTCACCGACGTTGACTAGTCCGTCTCATGTGATGATCGGACACGGTCTAGTTAACTCGGATCATGTAATACTTAGATGACTAGAGGGATGTCTAATCTGAGTGGGAGTTCATTAATAATTTGATTAGATGAACTTAATTATCATGAACTTAGTCTAAAATCTTTACAATATGTCTTGTAGATCAAATGGCCAACGTTGTATTCAATTTCAACGCGTTCCTAGAGAAAACCAAGCTGAAAGACGATGGCAGCAACTATACGGACTGGGTCCGGAACCTGAGGATCATCCTCATAGCTGCCAAGAAAGATTATGTCCTACAAGCACCGCTAGGTGATCCACCCGTCCCACAGAACCAAGACGCTATGAACGCTTGGCAGACACGTACTGATGACTACTCCCTCGTTTAGTGCGGCATGCTTTACAGCTTAGAGCCGGGGCTCCAAAAGCGTTTTGAGAGACATGGAGCATATGAGATGTTCGAAGAGCTGAAAATGGTTTTTCAAGCTCATGCCCGGATCGAGAGATATAAAGTATCAGATAAGTTCCTCAGCTGTAAGATGGAGGAAAATAGTTCTGTCAGTGAGCACATACTCACTATGTCTGGGTTACATAACCGCTTGACTCAGCTGGGAGTTAATCTCCCGGATGACGCGGTCATTGACAGAATCCTCCAGTCGCTTCCACCAAGCTACAAGAGCTTTGTGATGAACTTCAATATGCAGGGGATGGTAAAGACCATTCCTGAAGTATTTGCTATGCTGAAATCAGCAGAGGTAGAAGTCAAGAAGGAACATCAAGTGTTGATGATGAATAAAACCACTAAGTTCAAGAAGGGCAAGGGTAAAAAGAACTTCAAGAAGGACGGCAAGGAAGTTGTTGCGCCCGGCAAGCAAGCTGTCGGGAAGAAGTCAAAGAATGGACCCAAGCCTGAGACAGAGTGCTTTTATTGCAAAGGGAAGGGTGACTGGAAGCGGAACTGCCCCAAATACTTAGCGGACAAGAAGGCCGGCAACACCAAAGGTATATTTGATATACATGTAATTGATGTGTACCTTACCAGTGCTCGTAGTAACTCCTGGGTATTTGATACCGGTGCCGTTGCTCATATTTGTAACTCACAGCAGGAGCTGCGGAATAAACAGAGACTGACGAAGGACGAGGTGACGATGCGCGTCGGGAATGGTTCCAAGGTCGATGTGATCGCCGTCGGCACGCTACCTCTATATTTACCTACGGGATTAGTTATAAACCTCAATAATTGTTATTTAGTGCCCTGTTTGAGCATGAACATTGTATCAGGATCTCGTTTAATACGAGATGGCTACTCATTTAAATCCGAGAATAATAGTTGTTCTATTTATATGAAAGATATGTTTTATGGTCATGCTCCGATAGTCAATGGTTTATTCTTGATGAATCTCGAGCGTATTACTACACATATTCACAGTGTGAGTACCAAAAGATGTAAGGTTGATAATGATAGTCCCACATACTTGTGGCACTGCCGCCTTGGTCACATAGGTGTCAAACGCATGAAGAAGCTCCATGCAGATGGACTTTTAGAGTCTCTTGATTATGAATCATTTGACACGTGCGAACCATGCCTCATGGGAAAAATGACCAAGACTCCGTTCTCAGGAACAATGGAGCGAGAAACCAACTTATTGGAAATCATACATACTGATGTGTGCGGTCCAATGAGTGTTGAGGCTCGTGGTGGCTATCGTTATGTTCTCACCCTCACTGATGACTTGAGTAGATATGGCTATGTCTACTTAATGAAACACAAGTCTGAAACCTTTGAAAAGTTCAAGAAATTTCAGAGTGAGGTTGAGAATCAACGTGACAGGAAAATCAAGTTTCTACGATCAGATCGTGGAGGAGAATACTTGAGTCACGAATTTGGCACACACTTAAGAAAATGTGGAATAGTTTCACAACTCACGCCGCCTGGAACACCTCAGCGTAACGGTGTGTCCGAACGTCGTAATCGCACTCTATTGGATATGGTGCGGTCTATGATGTCTCTTACTGATTTACCGCTATCTTTTTGGGGCTATGCTTTAGAGACTGCCGCATTCACTTTAAATAGGGCTCCGTCGAAATCCGTTGAGACGACACCGTATGAATTATGGTTTGGGAAGAAACCTAAGCTGTCGTTTCTAAAAGTTTGGGGATGCGATGCTTATGTCAAGAAACTTCAACCTGAGAAGCTCGAACCCAAGTCGGAAAAATGCGTCTTCATAGGATACCCTAAAGAAACTATTGGGTATACCTTCTACCTAAGATCCAAAGGCAAGATCTTTGTTGCCAAGAACGGAATCTTTCTGGAGAAAGAGTTTCTCTCGAAAGAAGTAAGTGGGAAGAAAGTAGAACTTGATGAAGTATTGCCTCTTGAACCGGTAAATGGCGCAACTCAAGAAAATGTTCCTGAGGTGCCTGCACCGACTAGAGAGGAAGTTATTGATGATGATCAAGATACTTCTGATCAAGCTCCTACTGAGATTCGAAGGTCCACAAGGACACGTTCCGCACCAGAGTGGTACGGCAACCCTGTCTTGGAAATCATGTTGTTAGACAACGGTGAACCTTCGAACTATGAAGAAGCGATGGCGGGACCGGATTCCGACAAATGGCTAGAAGCCATGAAATCCGAGATAGGATCCATGTATGAAAACGAAGTATGGACTTTGACTGACTTGCCCGATGAACGGCGAGCCATAGAAAATAAATGGATCTTTAAGAAGAAGACAGACGCGGATGGTAATGTGACCATCTATAAAGCTCGGCTTGTCGCTAAGGGTTATCGACAAGTTCAAGGGGTTGACTACGATGAGACTTTCTCACCGGTAGCGAAGCTAAAGTCCGTCCGAATCATGTTAGCAATTGCCGCATTCTACGATTATGAAATATGGCAAATGAACGTCAAAACGGCATTCCTTAATGGTTTCCTTAAGGAAGAGTTGTATATGATGCAGCCGGAAGGTTTTGTCGATCCTAAGAATGCTGACAAAGTGTGCAAGCTCCAACGCTCGATTTATGGGCTGGTGCAAGCATCTCGGAGTTGGAACATTCGCTTTGATGAGATGATCAAAGCGTTTGGGTTTACGCACACTTATGGAGAAGCCTGCGTTTACAAGAAAGTGAGTGGGAGCTCTGTAGCATTTCTCATACTATATGTAGATGATATACTTTTGATGGGAAGTGATATAGAACTCTTGGACAGCATCAAGGCCTACTTGAATAAAAGTTTTTCAATGAAGGACCTTGGAGAAGCTGCTTATATATTAGGCATCAAGATCTATAGGGATAGATCGAGACGCCTCATAGGTCTTTCACAAAGCACGTACCTTGATAAGATTTTGAAGAAGTTCAAAATGGATCAGCCCAAGAAAGGATTCTTGCCTGTTTTGCAAGGTATGAAATTGAGCTCGGCTCAATGCCCGACCACGGCAGAAGATATAGAAGAGATGAGTGTCATCCCCTATGCCTCAGCCATATGTTCTATTATGTATGCCATGCTGTGTACCAGACCTGATGTAAACCTTGCCGTAAGTTTGGTAGGAAGGTACCAAAGTAATCCCGGCAAGGAACACTGGACAGCGGTCAAGAATATCCTGAAGTACCTGAAAAGGACTAAAGAAATGTTTCTCGTTTATGGAGGTGACGAAGAGCTCGTCGTAAAGGGTTACGTCGACGCTAGCTTTGACACAGATCTGGATGACTCTAAGTCACAAACCGGATACGTGTATATATTGAATGGTGGAGCAGTGAGCTGGTGCAGCTGCAAGCAGAGCGTCGTGGCGGGATCTACATGTGAAGCGGAATACATGGCAGCCTCAGAGGCAGCACATTAAGCAATATGTGTGAAGGGGTTCATCACCGACCTAGGAGTCATACCCAATGCGTCGGGGCCAATCAAACTCTTTTGTGACAACACTGGGGCTAGTGCACTTGCCAAGGAGCCCAGGTTTCACAAGAAGACAAGGCACATCAAGCATCGCTTCAACTCCATTCGTGAAAATGTTCAAGATGGAGACATAGAGATTTGTAAAGTACATACGGACCTGAATATAGCAGATCCGTTGACTAAACCTCTCCCTAGGGCAAACATGATCAACACCAGAATTCCATGGGTGTTCGATTCATCACAATGTAACTAGATTATTGACTCTAGTGCAAGTGGGAGACTGTTGGAAATATGCCCTAGAGGCAATAATAAAAGTATTATTATTATATTTCTTTTGTTCATGATAATTGTCTTTATTCATGCTATAACTGTATTATCCGGAAATCGTAATACACGTGTGAATACATAGACCATAATATGTCCCTAGTAAGCCTCTAGTTGACTAGCTCGTTGATCAATAGATAGTCATGGTTTCCTGGCTATGGACATTGGATGTCATTGATAACGGGATCACATCATTAGGAGAATGATGTGATGGACAAGACCTAATCCTAAGCATAGCACAAGATCGTGTAGTTCGTTTGCTAGAGCTTTTCCAATGTCAAGTATCTTTTTCTTTGACCATGAGATCGTGTAACTCCCGGATACCGTAGGAGTGCTTTGGGTGTATCAAACGTCACAACGTAACTGGGTGACTATAAAGGTGCACTACAGGTATTTCCGAAAGTGTCTGTTGGGTTGACACGGATCGAGACTGGGATTTGTCACTCCATATATACGGAGAGGTATCACTGGGCCCACTCGGTAATGCATCATCATTATGAGCTCAAGGTGACCAAGTGGTTGATCACGGGATCATGCATTACGGTACGAGTAAAGTGACTTGCCGGTAACGAGATTGAACAAGGTATTGGGATACCGACGATCGAATCTCGGGCAAGTAACATACCGATTGACAAAGGGAATTGCATACGGGGTTGCTTAAATCCTCGACATCGTGGTTCATCCGATGAGATCATCGTGGAGTATGTGGGAGCCAACATGGGTATCCAGATCCCGCTGTTGGTTATTGACCGGAGAGTCGTCTCGGTCATGTCTGCATATCTCCCGAACCCGTAGGGTCTACACACTTAAGGTTCGGTGACGCTAGGGTTGTGAAGATATGTGTATGCAGTAACCCAAATGTTGTTCGGAGACCCGGATGAGATCCCGGACGTCATGAGGAGTTCCGGAATGGTCCGGAGGTAAAGAATTATATATAGGAAGTGTTGTTTCGCCAATGGGGACAAATTTCGGGGTTATCGGTATTGTATCGGGACCACCGGAGAGGTCCCGGGGGCCCACCGGGTGGGGCCACCTGTCCCGGGGGGCCACATGGGCTGTAGGGGGTGCGCCTTGGCCTAGATGGGCCAAGGGCACCAGCCCCAAAAGCCCATGCGCCTAGGATTCCACTTAAGGGAAGAGTCC
>NC_041390.1:4161497-4164887 GCF_002162155.2 Triticum dicoccoides | reverse complement strand
GGCCCTCCTATATATAGTTGAGGAGAGGGAGGACTTGATACCTCAGCCTTTGGTGCTTCCCTCTCCCCTGTTACATCTCTCCCTCGTAGTACACGGTGAAGCCCTGCTACTGTGACGCCCTGCATCCACCACCACGCCGTCGTGCTGCTGGATCTTCATCAACCTCTCCTTCCCCCTTGCTGGATCAAGAAAGGAGGAGACGTCATCCGTTCTGTACGTGTGTTGAACGCGGAGGTACCGTCCGTTCGGTGCTAGGATCTCCGGTGATTTGAGTCACGACGTGTTCAACTACATCAACCCCGTTCTTCGAACGCTTCCGCTCGCGATCTACAAAGGTATGTAGATGCATCTAATCACTCGTTGCTAGATGAACTCCTAGATGGATCTTGGTGAAACGAGTAGGAAATTTTTTTATTTTCTGCTACGTTCCCGAACATGTCCCGCCGGTGCGGCCCCCTTAACTGATGCAGACCTTTAATTTCAGGATGGGCAGGGAATCAGCGGACGCTGCAAGGAACAGACTGCAGGGAGAACTTGAGATGAGGTGAGCTAACGCCAAGGGCTGCAGATCTGTCCCGACTAACACGCGTGCCCCGGCTATCGATGGGTGTCAACTGTCAACAACTGAGACTTCAAATTCCTCTCGCGTGGGCTCGAATTTGTGGGAACGACAGGAATGCAACAGCTCCACTACTTATAATGGAGGGCAATTGCGTCGGTTACCCGTCCATGAGGGAGTAGTAAATCCATATGTTGACATCAATGCATCCGTTTCTGCTGCAAGCTAGTAGTGGGATTTGTTTGAGATTGAAGAAGGTGAACTGGCCCTGCCCCGGAGACAAAAGGGGTGTGTCGGCGCAACGCAGGAACTCTTTGGCAAAAGAAAAACAAAAAACAAAATCGACGTCAGCAGATGACGTTGCATCGTCACAACTCAGGAAAACTCAGTAGTAGTGGCACGTCCTTTTGAAGAACAGAGTAGTACCTTGAAGTCGATAGATGGCACCCGCAGTCCTTCGCAGCAAATCCATAACCAAAGACGGCACCCGCTGGAGGATGTGGACTCTGGCCGAGGATGGCACCCAGTCGGGATATGGGCAGGGGTCGCATGCATGGGGTGATGATGATGTGGCCACCACAGCCCCGTTCCAGGCCAGAAAGGAAGCCAGCCCTTTACCAGCTCCAGATGTCAGTTGGTGGTCTGATTCCGGTGGAATGGGCTGGATCCGACCACCCCATCGACGCCGGACGCACGTTGGCGGGAGAAGCAGAAGGAGGACAGGGCATCACGGGGACACGAAGAAGCGGGAGGAGGACCAGCGCATGACCGAGATAGCTAAAGAGCACACCGATAAGGGGAACGTCACCCGAGTAATCCCCGGAGAACGGGAGAGAAGAGCTGGGCCGGCAGTCTTGCTGCCGGAGTGGTGCGAGATGAAATCTCGGCCGCTGCGCCGCACGCAGACGGGATCCACGCCAGCGGTTCTGCTGGTGGGGTATGAGATGGGATCCTCGCCGCCGCGCCGGAGCGTACAGAGAAGCCGGGCCAACAGTCTTTCCTGAGGGGAAGGTGGGCGATGGTTTCAGCTGAATCAGGGAGACGTCCGTGGTCAGTGTGTGATGGGTCATACTGCTGGTAACCGAAAGTTGATGTGGTTGGTGGGCCCTCATGACAGTGGGTAACAAAATGCTGACATGGCTAGGTTGCTGATGTGGACAGACTGCATGTTTAGATAAATTGGTTAGTCGGGATGAACTATTTAGGTATTATAGATATGTGTTTCAGGTAGTTAATATGTTAGTGCACGATTTGGGCAAACATGGACATGTCACTGATTGTGATTAGAAGCTATCTGTTACTAACTTTGGAGTGTGATAGGAAGAAAGATAAAGGTGGTACAGGACCAACACACTTTGGTTAGGCGATTGTGGTAATGCTAATCGCTTATGGGTGCTTGCAGCTGCAACACGCTCTACTAAAGTGCGCAGGCTAATTTGGTCTTTTGCCCATTTTATCTAAGAAAGGTAAAGGTTGTACAGGACCAACACACTTTGGTTAGGCGATTTGTGATAATGCTAATCGCCGATGGGTGCAAGCAGCTGCAACACGCTCTGCTAAGGTGGGCAGGCCAATTTGTTCGTTTTTTTCCTTTTTATTTACGGAAAGCTTCGTAACTTTATAAATCGTGGATATCAGGTATGCATGAAGATGACAACATAAAATAGTAATATGGGCAAGTTTTGTTCAGGATCGGCATCCTACATATGATCTGATTGTTTCCCTATTAATTGGTACCGCCAGACTTATATGATCAGATAAAACCATAGTTTCAATAGCGTGCTAAGGGTCTTAGCAGCTGATCTCTTTTAAACGCTATTGCATGCTATTTAAAATGCATGTTCATGTGTTTGGCCAAAACACCTTTAGCGCAGGACCTCTTCTAAATGCTATAGAGTGCATTTGACCATTTCTATGCAAGTCTGTTGACATATACACTTTACTCATTGCATTCTTAACTTGTAATAACATAAAAACTGCTCACCAAGTGCATCAAATCAGTCACTAATGTTCTGTCAACATAGGAGATCGCGCGCTTTAAATCATGTACATCTTTTTTTGTTGTCTGCTACAAAGAAAAACAAGCTTTTGCTTGAATTATTTCCTAGTGGGCGAAAGACTGTCTGGTGAACAACCCAAAAGAAAGGCTTGTCCTAATCTACTTATTTCCAAAATAATAGTGCTAGAAATATTTATGAGAAAAAGGTGGTGTTGGGCATATATGTCTTTTGTTAAAACCTAGTTTTATGTGCATGTTGTAAAAAAATGTAGTTTTATGTGTACATGTGTTATACTAGACCGCAGTATCAGCATATGTAAGTTCTCAGCAGACTGAACCGCAAACTTAACATAAATGAATTGGTTAGATTCGTTGTGGTAGAACATACTTACATGTGTTCAAGTCCTAAACTTTGCACCGGTATTTACATGCCATTGAATTTATTGCATGATTTTTGGTGCAAACCTCTCTCTGGTAGACGACATCTCCATAGAGCTGCTATGATGACTTCGTCTTCATTTGCGGGCTAAGTATCTCGGAACTGTGCTCATAAGAGCAGGGTATGCGTACCATTCATAAAATGAATGTATCTAAGCGTCTATATCTGTATTGTGATTCCAAAGAAACACTGCAGCGCGTAACAAATTAGTTTCCCGGCTGTTCCAGTCCCCCACTACCCCACCCGCCCACACACACCCACCACAAGTTCCTTCGATGCCTCAGCACCATCACCTTCGGTTCAGGCCATTCTCACCGTCCTAGCTGCCATGGCTGGCCACAGTGTCACATGGCCGGCTCTCTCTCTCTCTCTCTCTCTCTCTCTCTCTCTCTC
>NC_041390.1:4157804-4161019 GCF_002162155.2 Triticum dicoccoides | reverse complement strand
CCGAGATAAGCTTTTGCAGATACTTGTGTGGCGCGGATGCTTTTGGAGATTTCTTCCAATACTGTTTTAGATCAGCTTCTGCACATTCCTATATGCGATCATATTTACGTTGCTTTCTCACAATCTCTGATATGTCTGAACATGCCAATGGACAATTCAGTATGCTTGGAGCACCGTTTAATTACATTGAAATATCTTGCACTACCTTTTGTTAATATCTTAATTATTGGCATTATGAGGCCATGACACCGATCCTTTAGTGAATCTTTGCAGGCAGCCACTGAAGTTTTTGTATATTTTTTAAAGCATTAACCTCTGAGAGTGACTTCATAACGTCACATGTTGGAATCCCTTCCGCTGAAGTGTATAGGTAGGATCTTTGTAGAACAGCCTTTTTCATCTCAGACCCACGTGTACTACCGCAAATATCTCTACCGAGAATATTCGCCCGTCCAGGATCTTCTTCATTTCTTGACCTGAAATAATTCTGCTTTGCTGAGACGGGACATTGGTTTAATTGATCTAAGTTACTCAGCTGAAATGGGCATTTTTTTTAGCTATATAGTTGCTGTACATGAGAAAGCTACTACTGCTCGACCATCCGCTGGTTCCTATTCCTTTCCCTTTTTGCGAACGACCATCCGTTGCTTCCTGACAGTCAGAATAGGTTAATTGAAGGACTAATTAGTTAGTGGTTCGGAAGGCTCCAAAGTGCATCTTCGAGTTGCAAGAAATCTCTAGGTTGCTTCTGCAGTCAGCCACTGATGAACCGTGGAAAATAAATTGGTTTGGCTTTGCCACGTCACCTTTTAGCAACCATGTGCAGTGTGAAATGGCATCAGCTAGTACGTACGAAGGGCTATAATACAGCCGGCAAAGCATGCAAAACCGATGAAGACTAGGACCAATTTGTAGATGCACGCAAACCTCACAGTGCACTAGTAAACCCCTGAGTAAGTGTACGCTAATGGCGTGAGCCTGGCGGCTATCTATTTCTATTGCATACACAATCTGCAAAACCATGGACGATGGAAAGTACGCCGTAGATGTGGGAAATAATGTGCATATGGCCGTGTTTCTGACCAGATGGTACAAGAACACCAACAACAGAGATCAGACACCTTTTCCCAAAAGGAACAGCAAAACCTAGCGAGCCGTTCTTTGTTCCTCTCAAGTTCCAATGGATGTTTTCTTTACTCACTCATGATCATGAGGCCAAAGATTTCTATGCAATCAATCAACCCATGGTCAAAAAGCGTCGAAGTTTTTCTGCTACCGTGGAGCCTCAGCCTTATTTACTGCATTACGTTAAATATCTTCCTAATTTGCTTTTATCCATTACGGTAGGAAACTATGTATCAGTAAATCAGGAGTAACTGAGCTGCTTGTTTCTGTGTGTCGCCGAAACCTTCCAACAACGATCATGGAAGAAAGCATAGGGGGTAATACTAATGTATACAGCTCACAGCCGCAAAAAAAACGTATACAGCTCATACATACGTGTTTTTTTGTGTGGAGACATACGTGTTGTTTCAGCTGCCCTAAAAAACTGCATTGTGACTGGCACGGCATTCAAGTATGCAACCGTGCAAATAATCGCTTGATAACTCCCAACGTGACATACATGTTTCACGTGTGTGACTGATAACCTGTGGTGTAGTTGTTGGTGAATGTTACCATGATCTGGCACTAATTCAACTGATGTCTGCAAGTTATACATGATAATTCCTAAAAATAAAAAAAGCTTTGGTTCTCATCTGATGATGTTTTGTGGTAGACCAAATGCTATATATTAAAGTTAACCATCCCTTAAAAGGCCATTCTTACAAAAAAAACACTGGTCCTTGGGTAAATCGAAAATGAATTCATCATGCAATCGATGACAGTAGCAGCGAAGATCGATGCCACCTTTGGACCCCCGAAACACCATCTGAGCAAGAGAAATATTGTTCATGCAGCGCCTGGGAGGGAGCTGATTGGGGTGAGAATATGACGGTGACGATGATCTGGCAAATAGAATAGTGTCCGAGAAGAAGGCAGTGAAGAGGGTTGGACGACCACCCCAAATTTGGCCAGACATATGTTGGGGGAAATGCACTGACCAGATCACAGACGACACTGAAGTTGGCGAAATAGGAGACTGAGTCATAGAATCAAGTCACCAAGGGACGTCGTCCATTCTGCCGAAAGACACCTTCGAAGACCAAATGCATGACAGGAAGACAAAACCAGATCCACCGATCTAGGCGACCCCCATCCCTCTCAGTGCTACTGGCGAGAGACTCACCGATGAGGTGGACCAGGAGTAGAGGAAACCTTGTTCTTAATAGGCACAACGCCGAAATTGCCACCGCTGCGCCACCGTTGGGAGGATCGTAGCACTACTATTAGGATACCTAACTATATCACCACATCGCAAATCCGTGGTCCCCGCCCCTCTGTCGCCGAAGCGGCAAACGAGAGAGGATGAGACCTGAGGACTCATCAGTGCGGAGGGGGATCGATGAATCATTGGAAAATATGGTTACAAGAGGAATTTTCATTCTGGGTCGTAACATCTGAAATTTACAGGAGCTATATTTCAACACTGGTTTGAGCCTCTTAATTGGAGGCATGACCAATGGGGGGAGAGGGAGTTGTTAACCTTTTGTGGCTCAGCGGTGGCTATAGCTCTCCAGCGTTGCCGGTGTGGCTAAGCTGGTGTTACCAGATAACTTGAAGTGTACAAAATTTTCCCTAATATATCCATGACAGGAATTGGGAGAGAAAGAGTCTACCGAGAAGATAGGCACTTTGTGTCATGGATGTTGATGATTATCCTGTCCTTTGTTTAAGGCGGTACCAGGTTGCATGTTGAGCCGCCGGATAGACCCTTAAAGAAAATTCCCTCTTCGTCCCGTCCGCTCCCGCGAGCGGCTGGGCGAAGCCCTAGGCGCCGCCGGCCCGAGCCCTCCCCTTCCTCTCCTTCCCCTCGCCGCCGCCAGAGGGCGCGGCCGGGCAAAGCCTGGTCCGCGTCGGCGGCGGCGGGGCTCTCTTCCCTCCTGGCTTGGCGGCACGCGGCGCGGGACGCGATGGTCGGCGGGAGCGCCGTGCTCGGCGTGGGGCGCGGCGGCGGCGAGACGCGCCGGCGGTGTGGGCTGGCGTGCTGGCGGCGGTGGCTGCGTGGGCTAGGTGGGGCGTGCCTGTGCGTGGTCGGCGGGGCTCGGCCTCTCGAT